>NW_028291145.1:300000-426873 GCF_041222555.1 Hakea prostrata
AGAGGCATATCTCCAGGAAGGTGATTGCGGTTACGACAATTACACTGAAGATTCCGCAGGTGGTTATGCTGCGTACGATGCTTAGTCCGACCATAGAGTGGAAGCGCCCTTGTGCCATTTTTGAGATTTATACTTATAGAGATGTTGTCTATAAGATTGAGAACAATTTAGTTACCTATTGTACCTGCTATTGGGATTAGATTTCATTCTGTTTCTTTTCTTTTAGAACTACTATTCCACTGGTTGTAGAGTGGGATTCCGCCTCACTTTACTTATTGATTTAGACACTCTGATTATCTTTCGTACGCTGATTATATACATGGTGTATTCTTCCCTTATTTGGATCTTTGGTTTATCTTTTGCACATTGATTATTATTGTTCATGATTATGTTATTGTCTATGTGGGAGGTTGGTTACTCGATACTTGGTCTTCAGGGTTGTGGATCACACACTAGGGTATGCCAGGTAGGGTACCGGCTGGGTGGATGTGACACTTGTGGACTGTGGATCACACACTTGGGTATGCCAGATAGGGTACCGGCTGGGTGGATGTGACAGAGTGGTATCAGAGCCCACAGTTCCAAGTGAAATCCTAACCACAGAAACAATGATAGAACATTCCTGAGTCATAAATCCAAAAGTGACTCAAGTATTCTTAGAAGTGAATAATAGAACACTTGAATTAGAAACTTAAAAGTAAAGCATAATGTACTCTGAATAATGCACAATAAGTAGGATTTAACAACATCACATAGTGCAACAAAAGAAAATACATAATGCACAATAAGATAGTGAAACAAAAGTGAACTTCATTAATTTTAGGAAAGTTCTACAACAAGTTACATTTGAGAAACATAAAAGGAAATCCTAGTACAATCTATCTAAGACTACTGTCTCTGCTCTCTCAGTACTCTAACATCCTCTACAATCTGAGTCAACTGTGACTCCATCCTCTCCTGTCTCGCCTCTATCCTCCCTAACATGGAAGTCATAGAGCACATCTGTGCACACAGCTCCGCAGTCTCTGGAACTGTTAGTGAAGGGCCTCCGGTCTCAAAGTGTGATGATGTGGGAATATCCTGATGACCCTGATCTGCCTCACGCATCTCAATGTCATCTCCTGCCTGGTCATCTGTATCTGGACCAGCATCGTGGTCACCATCATCTGACTCATCATCATCCTCATCAATCTCAAGACCATCCTCATCATCTGACCTCTCAGTCTGAGTAATCTGCATCTGCCGAATAGTCCTGGTCCCGATGTCATAGCCTAGAAATCGTGTCTACATAGGTGTATCCTCTAGCCTCACGCCGAAATGCCGGAAGATAAGTGTGAGAAGACGACCGAAGCAAAGGTTCCGTACGCTCGGTGATGTCACGACCTCTAGCATGACGTTTTGGATGATGAAGGAAAGATCAATCTCGAAACCCCGGTATATGCGGTAAATCAGTAGAGCATCCATCACTGATACTCTCTCATGATGCCCCGCCTTCGGGATGATGTTGCGGCCCACAATGCGACCGATGATTCTAGCCGAATCTGTCGTCTGTGCACTAGTCCGTGGTGTATAGCATCTGTCATCTCTCCAAAGTGTGATGCAAACCTCATGCTGCTCATGTGGTAGTAGAAAAGCATCTATCTCTGCCCCAGTTGGTATCCATACACACTCATGAGGATAGTGTGGTACCCGGAAGATCTCTGCCAGTGTACTAGTAGAAAATCGAATCCGTGTCTCTCAAACTCGACTCTCTAGGATCAACTCGAATGGACCTCGCCTCCGACCCTCCTCGACTGATGTAAGGTTGCTGTAGAACAACCTCACTAATTCCGGATAGACCTGAAGATCCTCAGTAAAAAGATGCGTCCACTCCATCGTATCAAATCTCTGACGGATCCGAAAAGTGCTAAGCTGTCGTAGCCTGAGTACCCTGCCATACTCAATACGGCACCGCTCGAAGAAGGCCTCATATAAGTACTCCGCTCGGGGTGTACTGAATAGGTCTCTGCGGTTAACTACATCTCTCGGCTCCAAAAGTGGAACCTAACCTCTGGCTCTGGCTCTGCCTCTCCTCCCACCCATGTGTCATCTGCGAGGAGGCATGATGTCTGTATAGCTGTAAAGAAGACAAGAAGAGACTTGACAATAGTAGAATTTCAAAAATTTAGCATGAAGGGTATTTTCGTAATTTTTTGAAAATTTTCGATTTTGGTGAAATTTCAGTTTGAGCATACTAGCATGTACACGGTACTCAGAATAGTGTGTCAACATGTTTTATTAGAGAAAAACATCTCAATTTGATGGATTAAAGGTAAAATTTCAGCAAGCATAGAAAGGGGGAAAATTCTCGATTTAGGTCAAAATGCGATTTTTGAAGTTTGGAATTGGCTCAATCAATTTACATATGCATGTTCATCATATCATTGCAAGTATGTAAGAATTGATTTGAAGACGAAACTCTTTGTGGTTTGAAAATGAGAGAAGATTTTCAAAAGAAGGTTTTCAGTTGAGAAATCGTTAGCAAGAAACCATGCAATCGTTAGCAAGAAACCATGCAATCGATAGCAAGCGTTGTAAAGACATGACATTGTATTAAGATCACCTAGAACACATTCCTATATGTTCCTAGACATGTTTCCTAGCAATTATAACTAGTAAATCATGATATTTGGAAGAATACATTTTAGTTTTGAAGTTGTAAAGCAAGGAAAAGAGAAATTTTACCTTAGATGATGTTGCAAGAATGTTGAAGACTTGTTCTTGATGTTAGATGGCCTAGAATGACTCTTGAAGACCTTAGGGAACCTTGCCCTAAAGATCTCCCACGAAGCCTTGTGTTTTGAAGTGAGTATGAAATGAAAAATGTGATTTTTTAAGGTGTTTTCGCGCACTGTTTCCGTGGGTCGACTGGATGACTCAACCCAAGGAGTAAAATTTTGGAATTTTGGATAATTTTTGGGATTTTGATATATGATTCTTGGGTGACTTTTTGATGATTAAAGTGATGATTTTTAGCCTTATTTGGATATGCTAAGACTAAGGTTAAGTGGTTATTGATGGTATATTGGAAATTTTCGGTGTTTTTGACTTATTTCGATTTTGCAGAATGGTTGTGCTAAGGAATCGCAATATTGGTTCTAATAGTACTGAAAATGAGGAAGAAGTGCTTCATGGAGATACTCCTAATGGTGGCACTGGTTAGTAGACCCATGTGAATGGTGATAATATGACCGAAATACCTAATGCTCCGGAAGTGAATAGTTTTCGTGATATTGCCAATATCATGGGCAACATCATGCAGCAGCAGTCGAATCAATTCAACCAGATGATGACGGGTTTCATGACTCTACATACTGAGACTCGTACTGGTGTGAATGGAACTCCTCATACCGCAATTCCTAATGTGGAAAGGTTAGCTGGAACTCCTCATACTCGTCTGATGGAAAGTTTTCTGAAGATGCAAGTGCCTTATTTCACTGGTGTTACTAAGGACACTTTGTTTCCTAACAAGTGGCTGAGGGTTAGAGAAAACATTCCGTCACTTGGCAGTGTTCGAAGCACAAAAGATCTTGTTTGCCGAACAGAAGCTTCAGCAAGAAGCAGATGCTTGGTGGACCTCCACTCGTCCTATTTTGGAAACCTTGCATGTTGGTGGTTTAACTTGGGAAATTTTCAAGGATGCATTTTGTAAGAACTATTTCCCCTGAAGCATTGACTGATGCTAAGGAAGCTGAGTTCATGGCCCTTACGCAAGGACCTTTGTCTGTGTTGGAATATCAACAGAAGTTTGAAGAGCTATTTTACTTTGCCCCTGATTCTGTAAGACCTGATCGTGCCAAGGCAAAGAAATTTTTTCA
Organism: Hakea prostrata; assembly: GCF_041222555.1. Taxonomy (NCBI): domain Eukaryota; kingdom Viridiplantae; phylum Streptophyta; class Magnoliopsida; order Proteales; family Proteaceae; genus Hakea; species Hakea prostrata. The sequence continues at coordinate 303,858 of NW_028291145.1, forward strand.
AGGGATTGCGTCCTGCAATCAAGGCTTGTCTTACTGTGATTTTGATTGAGAGCTATGCTCAGGTAGTTCAAGTTTCGAAGAAGATTGAAGAAACTGAAAAGGAAAGTGCACGTGTGCAAAGGACGTGGCAGCCAAGGAACAATGGTTTGGTTGACCGAACGGAAAGAAGATTCATTAGACCTACACCGTGTCCTACTCCTAGTTTTCAGCCTAGAAATGTAAGCCAAAATTCTAGTTTTGCACCGGCCGGACAGCAGCGTCAATTCAATGGGAACAGGCCAATTGTGAATGTTCCAAATGCTAGGCCAGTGAGTGTGAACCCTAGACCTATGGGTCTGAAGCCTCCAGTTGTGGTGCCTTCAGTTGGACAGCCGGTTTGTTTTGTTTGTAAGCAGCCCGGTCATTTTGCTCGTACTTGTCCCAAGAAGCCTAATCAGCCCTATGTTCCTGTAGCGAAGAGTGTATCTGCCCCTGTGCCTGGAAAAGTGTTTAGTATATCTAGTACTGAACAAGATGCAAGTCATGAAGTTGTGACAGGTACTTTGTTAGTCGCTTCTATTCCTGCATTTGTATTGTTTGTGTTGGAATTTATTAATATAATTAATAAATTAGTTGCCCAAGGGCAAATCTGGAAACTCACAATTAGGGCGGTTACAGAATATAGGTTATATTTTGGTAACCACCGCATTAGTGAGTACGAGTGTGATTGCATAATGTAAGTTTTCCAAAAAATGGCGTCTCCCATCTCTCTCTCCCTTTCTCCAAGAAACGTAGGAAGGAGAAACCTTTGGAGGTTTACTTCCTTTGCTTTAGATCACTATCCCATCCTTTCCACATGGCATTTGGGTTGTGGAAATTATTCCCTTTCCTTGTGATTGTGGAATCATCCCGGTAGAGATTTGGTGGTGGAACGAGAACGTGGATCCAAATTTACTTCCGCTGCGAATACTTCTCAAAAGGGAAAGCGATCCAGGTAAGGAATCTTTTCTCCGTCAATTAAACAATATTGATATATATGGAGAATTACCAACATTGGCATCAGAGCCACAGGTTCCCACGGTTCTTTGTTCCTCCCCATTGTTTATTTTAATTGTATGGATCCAATGGGAGGATCAAGGGTTTAATACGAAACCCATGGGAGAATTGTTAGGGTTTTTGGAAACCCTTATGTTTTGGGTTCGGATCCGAGTGGGAGATTCTTGAGAATTTCCCTTGTAAATTTTTGCATGAATTGATTACCCATGATGATGAATTTTGTTTAAAATTTATTGATGGATTTTTTTTCATGTATTTTTGGATGATTTTTTGGGTGAAAAAAAACGTGTTTTACCGTTTTTGGAAAAAATTTCGTTCATAAAAAAATTGAGAAAAAACGCCGTTTTCTGGTCACAGAATGCCAAACTGAATTTCCCTCTGGGCAAACGGTCATCCGTCTGGTCACAGAATGCCAGACGGAATTTCCGTCTGGGCAGACGGTCATCCGTATGGGTATAAAAGGCAGACGGAATTCCGTCTGGGCAGACGGCAGTCCGTCTGGGAGATGGATTTTTTTTCTTCAGATATTGGTCTGTCAAGTTCAGAATGTGTTTCTAACTTACTGGACACCAATGGCCTGACAATCTGTGTGATGTTTGGGCATTAAGGGCCTAGTGGGAGCTAATGAGGTAGAAGTGTTTTGTGTGAACCACCTCATAGCTTTTACATGATTGCATGTTTTATTTTAATAAAACTAATTTTTATTTATGGGTCTATCAATCATGTTTCATGCACAGAATGAAACTAGTGTATAAGTCTATGTGGGTTTGCATGAGAATTTGATTGAATGTTTGTTAGCATCTCTTTTGGTTTAAATGCTTATCACATAGGTTGACTATGCTAGTGTGATTTGCTGTTGCTTAAATTGTGTTTTATGCTAGAATAGTTGAACTCATCCTAGTATGTAATGTCTCTAGAATAAATGGCTGCTACCAAGAGCATTGTTGCTAACTTCGCGAAAGGAGATAAACCGAATAAGAGGTATTATGACCTTTGGCACCGAAAGGTGCAGTATCTCCTAGAAGAACAGAACATGCTGGAAACCGTAAACTAGACCATGTCCCCACCTGAGGAAGGTACCACTGCATAGTATTGCAGGAACCTTGAGCTTTACAATGCCTGGAAGAGGAAATACCGGGTAGCTAGGATTAGTATCCTAAGCACCATGAGGAATGATCTATGCTTCGGTTTGAGAAGCATAGGACTGCAAAGTCTTTGTGGGAGGCTGTGAAGTTCCAGTATGAAGGGACTTCCACCACAAGAGGCCGCCAGCTCAGACTCACATTTGATGGTTATAAGATGCGCCAGGGTCACACCATGAGGCAGCATATAACCATGATGTCCAACATGATTAGTGAGTTGAGCGCATGTGGGCGCCAAAAGACTGATGAGGAGCAAGTCTCTGCGTCATCAGGTCATTGCCTAAGTCTTGGGAGCATATGAAGATCTTCTTGACTCATGTTGATGAGGTCAAGACATTTGAACAAGCTGCCAAGCACCTTGAGCTAGAGGAGGATCGGATGTTGGCCGATGTCCCTCACACTGAAGTAGTTGCTGCTGAAGCAAGCACTAGTAAGGGTGCATGCTTCAAGCGCAAGAAGGAGAGAGCTCAACCTCAGTGGTCTAGGCAAAGTAACAGCGGTGGGAACAGAAACAAGAGTGGTTTATAAGACATGGTTTTAGAGTTGTATTTGAAAACAATTCTTTGGTTTTGTATCTGGGTGATACAGTTTATGGTCATGGTTTTCTTAATAATGGTTTCATTGTATTGGATACAATTGATTATTCATTTAATTCTAGTAGTGCTTTTGTTTTCCAAGATACTGTGTGTATTGTTTCTAATTTGTCGCATGCTAGACTAAGACATATTGGCTTAGATAGGATGAACAGGTTGGCAAGAGAAGGTCTCTTAGGCCAAGGTTCACTATTTGATTTGCCAACTTGTGAGTCATGTCTAGCAGGAAAAGCAACTAGAAAACCATTTAAAAAGGCTTTGAGAGCCTCTCTTCCTTTAGAACTTATCCATTCAGATGTGTGTGGACCCATGAATGTGCATACTAGAAAAGGACAGTCTTATTTCATCACATTCATAGATGACTATACAAGGTATGGTCACATTTATCTAATTTCTCATAAGTTAGAAGCTCTGGAATGTTTTAAGAAATTCATGAGCTTAGTTGAGAATCATTTAGATAAGAGGATTAAAACTCTTAGAACGGATAGACGTAGAGAGTATCTCTCCGATATGTTCAAAGGGTTATGTGATGAAAAGGGGATATCTAGACAATTTACTATTCCAGGGACTCCACAGCAAAATGGGGTTGTTGAGAGGAGGAATAGAACCTTGCTAGACATGGTGAGATCCATGATGGCGCAGGTAAATCTACCCATCTCTTATTGGGGAGATGCTTTGCTGACTGCGGCCTATATCCTCAACAGAGTTCCAACCAAATCGATTCCTTCCACACCATATGAGTTGTGGACCGGAAGGAAGCCAGATTTGAGTTACTTGCACGCATGGGGATGTGCAACATATGTTCACTCTACTTCTCACCAATATGGAAAGCTTGGACCCAGAGGAAGAAAGTGTATCTTTGTGAGATATTCTGAACCCTCAAAGGGCCATGTCTTCATTGGACTAGATGAGAGTGAGAGGAGAACGGAACTTGAGTCTAGGGATGCAACATTCTTGGAGAATGATTTTCCATCTCTTTCAGGAGTTAACAAAGAATCATCGGAATTCTTTGAGATACAAGATAGTGGTCTTGTCACTCCAGGGATTCAGATTCTGGATAATGAACCTGGGGTTCATCCAGAAGATCCAAGTGGGAGTGGGAGTGCAGATGTGATAGCTACCTTAGACAGTGAGCAATCTGACATGCACTTTCGCCGTAGTGGGCGCGGGCTAGTTCCTCGTCGATGTTTCGACATAGAGGATGAAGCCTACATGGTAACTCCTGAAGAGATCGACTGTGAGATGACTTCAGTCGATGAGCATGAACCAAAGAGCGTGTAGGAAGCTCTTGCGGGGTCAAGCTCAAAGGAATGGTTGAAAGCAATAAAGGAAGAGTTGGAGTCGATGAAAGTTAATCATGTCTGGGACTTGGTTGACTTGTCGCCAGGCCGAAAGGCAATTGGGAACAAGTGGGTTCTCAAGATCAAAAGAAAGGCGGATGGATCTATTGAGAGATTCAAGGCTCGTTTAGTGGCTAAGGGCTACACCCAACGAGAGGGCGTTGATTATGAGGAAACTTTTTCCCCTGTGGTTAGGTTTGCCTCAATTTGCCTCATACTAGCCATTGTTGCTCAGTTGGACTTGGAGCTTTATCAGATGGATGTAAAAACTGCTTTTCTCAATGGAGAACTTGAGGAAGAGATCTATATGGATCAACCTCAAGGCTTTGAAGCAAATGGACTTGAGCGCAAAGTGTGCAAGCTTAAGAAGTCCATATATGGCTTAAAGTAAGCATCTAGACAGTGGAATGTGCGCTTCCACCAAGGTATGATGGAAAATGGTTTTTCCATGATTGGGGAAGACCACTGTGTTTACACCAAGAGATTTGATAATAATTATGTCATTCTGACACTGTACGTAGATGACATACTTATGGCTAGCAATAGCAAGGAGCTATTGGAAACCATTAAGAAATGGTTGTCCTCCGTATTTGATATGAAGGACATGGGTGAAGCAAGCTATGTGCTTGGTGACAAGATTGTTAGAAATAGGCAAAAGAGATTACTGGGTTTATCTCAAGAGACCTATATTGACAATGTCTTGACGAGATACCAGATGCACAACTGCAAACCAATTGATACTCCAGTGGAGAAGGGTTTGCATTTGAGCCTTGATATGGGTCCTAAGACTCCAGAGGAGAAAACCAACATGGAAAGAGTTCCATATTCCAGTGCAGTGGGTAGCCTTATGTACGCTATGATGTGTATTAGGCCGGATATTTGTTATGCAGTGGGTTTGGTTAGTCGGTACCAATCAAACCTAGGCATAGAGCACTGGAAAACAGTCAAGAGGATATTGAGATATCTCAGAGGAACGTGTAACTACATGTTGTGTTACCAAGGATTGGATTTGCGCTTAGTTGGCTATAGTGACGTCAACTGGGCTGGAGATATCGATGAGCGCAAATCAACCTCTGGATATGCTTTCTTGCTGAATGGTAGGGCCATTTCGTGGTGTAGCAAGAAGCAAGCTTGTATATCCTCTCGACCATGAAAGCAGAGTATGTGGCATGCTCAACTGCGGTTAAAGAGGCTGTTTGGTTGAGGAGATTCCTTCAAAATACTGGGATTGTGATGACATCCAAAGAGGCTGCCCTAGTCTACTGTGATAGTACGGCAGCTCTTAGCTATGTCAAGGACCCCAAGTATAATGGGAAGACCAAACATATACAGTTGAGATATCATTTTATTAGAGACATTTCATCAAGGAAGAAAGTTGTACTTAAGCATATATCTACTAGTTTGATGGTAGCTGACCCTTCTTACCAAACCTATAGCCAAGGATGTTTTTTATTTCTCATGAAAAATCCTTGGGCTTGTGTAGATTGTGACTTATTTTTATACTGAGACTTTCTTATTATTGAGTAATATGAGTTCATTCCAGCATTTATTTTATTCACTTTCTGTGTGATTGTGTTCTTCGAGCATAAAACAAGATATGTCAATAGGCAAGAGAATGGCTCACTCACACGAGCATTTGCCTCTGGCGCCTTGGAGGCGAGCAGAGATGAGATGGATTGTGAATGATTTTGTGTAGGTCAATTCATAATCATGATGTCACCTTGATTTGGAATCAAGATGAGTTTCTCTATTGTGAAGAGAATCGACATGAATGTTCCCACTATTCATGTTGCCTATAGGAGCTAGGTGTGAGTACTTTATGTGGCGCTAGGGTGGCGACAATAAAGAAACTCGGGTTAGGCGCAAGGGGTTGCGACTGGACTAAGACCTGTATGGTGATGAGATGGACATACATTCTATTGTATATAGAATGCTCCACCATAGCACGTATATCATACTATGTGTGCTTAGCGATCATTGGAAATGAGAGGATGGATCCCTGCTCCTCTCATTGTGTGAGTCCTGGACCTTATGGTCCATTAGTGTTCTTAGTGACTTTCGACGACATCATGAAACAAAGGGTTGATGTGGCTACTTTGGGGTGTTACCTATGGTCATGATAGATTCGACCTAAAGGGGCACTACCGGGAAAGGAGTCAATCTTAAGTGTAGTGATGGTCTGGGGCGAAAGGAAAGGTTTGATTCAACTGCACCCTAAAAGTGTTTGCTGGTGCCAACTGTATGTGTTACAGTAGTAAACATTTTAAGGACAAGAAGGTGATCTCTCAGAGGGATCGAGATACCTTCAGTCTGGTGAGTTTGAATAAACCTAGGACATTGTGTTATATTAATGCTTATTTGATTTGTTTCTATGAGTGATGTGCCATTCTGGCCTTCTGGGAAGGTTTCTAGTTTGGGGCTCACGCGTGCACGTATATCACCGGTCGCACAACCCATTTTGCCAGTATGACTTGTGGATATTAGTGTCTTGGACACAGGTGGTCTATGTATCTGGGATACATAGTGAAGAGATCAATATATATGTATATCTGGGACACAAGAGGTCTATGTATCTGGGATACATAGCAGAGAGATTGAATATGTATATCTGGGATATACATGTGTGTCTGGGATACAAGAGGTCTATGTATCTGGGATACATAGCAGAGAGATTGAATGTGTATATCTGGGATATACATGTGTGTCTGGGACACATTGAAAGATTATCACTTGCCCTTGTGCAAGTGGGAGCTGTTGGAATTTATTAATATAATTAATAAATTAGTTGCCCAAGGGCAAATCTGGAAACTCACAATTAGGGCGGTTACATAATATAGGTTATATATTTGTAACCACCGCATTAGTGAGTACGAGTGTGATTGCATTACGTAAGTTTTCCAAAAAACGGCGTCTCCCATCTCTCTCTCCCTTTCTCCAAGAAATGCAGGAAGGAGAAACCTTTGGAGGTTTACTTCCTTTGCTTTAGATCACTATCCCATCCTTTCCACATGGCATTTGGGTTGTGGAAATTATTCCCTTTCCTTGTGATTGTGGAATCATCCCGGTAGAGATTTGGTGGTGGAACGAGAACGTGGATCCAAATTTACTTCCGCTGCGAATACTTCTCAAAAGGGAAAGCGATCCAGGTAAGGAATCTTTTCCCCGTCAATTAAACAATATTGATATATATGGAGAATTACCAACAGTTTGATATGGGTGCATCTCATTCGTTCATTTCGTCTGCATTCATTAGGAAGACTGACTTGTTACCTAAGAATTTGTCTAGTTGTTTAATGATTAGTACTTCTACTAGATCAGTTGTGAAACTAGATAAAATGATAGAAGATTGTCCCATTTTGATTTGCGAGAAGAAATTGAAAGCCGATTTAGTGATTCTTGACATGAAAGATTTTGATGTTATTCTTGGAATTGATTGGTTGACAGCCCATAAGGCTATAATTGTTTGTTCTTCGAGGAAAATACAATTTTAGATTAGTAGTAATTCAGCCTTTGAATTTCAATGTGACAAAGGAAGAGTTAGTAAGAAGACTTTGTCTGCTTTGATGCAAGTTTGTGCATTAGTGGAAAGTGCTACAGCTGAAAGTGAAGAAAAAGCTTGAAGAAGTTGAAGTTGTTTGTGATTTTAAGGATGTCTTTCCGGATGATTTATCAGGATTACCTCCGGATAGAGAGTTGGAATTTTCGATTGAATTAATTCCAGGAGCTTCTCCGGTATCTAAAGCTCCATATAGAATGGCACCTACAGAGTTGAAAGAACTACAAGACCAGCTGAATGAACTCTCAGATAAAGGTTATATACAGCCTAGTGTATCACCTTGGGGAGCCCCGGTTTTGTTTGTTAAGAAGCAAGATGGTAGTATGCGTATGTGCATTGATTACCGTGAGTTGAACAAATTGACCATTAAGAATAGGTATCCGCTGCCTTGGATTGATGATCTTTTTGACCAGATAAGAGGTGCAGCAGTGTTCTCAAAGATTGATTTGAGATCTGAATATCATCAGTTGAAGGTGAAAGCTTGTGACATTTGTAAGACAGCTTTTAGGACAAGATATGGTCATTTTGAGTTTAGAGTCATGCCTTTCGGTTTGACTAATTCTCTTGCTGTGTTTATGGACTTGATGAATCGATTATTTCATGATGTGTTAGATAAGTTCGTTATTGTTTTTATTGATGACATTTTGATTTACTCAAAGAGCGAAGAAGAGCATCAGAAGCATCTTGGTATTACTTTGCGAAGACTAAGAGAGAAGAAGTTGTATGCCAAGTTTAGTAAGTGTGATTTCTGGCTTCCAAGAGTGGTATTTCTTGGTCATGTTGTTTCAACCGAAGGTATTCATGTCGATCCCAACAAGGTTAAGACAGTTGCAGAGTGGGAAAGACCGAAAACGGTGTCAGAAATAAGAAGTTTCTAAGGTTTGGCTGGTTATTATAGGATATTTATTGAGAACTTTTCTAAGTTGGCTGCTCCTATGACTAAGCTAACTAGGAAAGAGGAGAAGTTTGTTTGGTCTGACGCATGTGAGAAGAATTTTCAAGAATTGAAGGATAGATTGACAAGTGCCCCGGTTTTGACAATACCCAATAATTCCGGTGGTCTGACAGTCTATACTGATGCGTATAAGATTGGTTTGGGTTGTATTTTAATGCAACATGGGAAGGTGATAGCTTATGCTTCAAGGCAATTGAAAGAATATGAGCGAAATTGTGAAACCCAGCCCTAACATTGACCCGGAAACCCTGTTGTTTGTAGGTCCAGCAACCCGAAGTAAGAAAAGAAGTCAGGTTTGGGCCATTTCAGTAGAAGACTTGATGGCTGGAGTGGAATCCTTGAGTGTGGATGTCAGTGTCCCTTCTATGGAAATTGCACCCTGATGAAGATTGGATTAGTTGATGGACTTGGAATGCTCTCTGTATTGGTTCGAAGGCATTTCTACCTACTAGGTATGTCACTTTAGGTGTGTGCAAAACCCCTTGATGTTTGGATTTGATCTGAGCCTTCAATTCCCTGTTTTGAAGTTGCTGTTCTGATTGGTCGACTCATTGGTCAACTCGACCAATCAATCGACCAATTGATTATGTTTTTGAAATTTAAATCGTGGCTACTCTATTTAAGTCTAGTCTCGGGAATACTCTGCCTCATCTGCCTCCTAAGCCTCTGGAACGAGTTAGAACCCTATTCTAATCGATTCCCTTGCATCCTTGGTTGATATCTCGCAAGAACTCAAGTAATCTTCATCGTCCTGCATCAAATGTATGTTTATGATCTCTTTCCTCTCTATCTCTGATTTTCTTTTCTTTAATCTGTTCTTGATTGAGATCAGGAAGATGATGCTGCATTCTTGCAACCATCTATTCCATGATCTCATCATGTTCTTGAGATCTATGATCATCATCATGATCTCATCCCTTGCCAGTTGAATCCTGGAAACCCTAACCTTTGAAACCCTAAGCTTGTGTGGTCATCATGAGAACCTTTTGGTAAACCCCCATGTGAGGGAAACCTCATGGGTAATGTGGAGGTTGATCTAAATTCAATATTCTTTAATTCTTCTTGTTGTAATTGACCTAACAATTTACCTCCCTTCATCCGGTACTCTCAACCTTTTCCATGGGAGCCAAAAAGGGTGAAACCCTTATTTCTTGGATATATGTTATTGACCCTGTTAACATCCAATCAATGTGTTTTCTTTACTAGAATTGTATCCTATCATCCTCTAATTATTTACCCTTGATCCATACTGTATTTCCTTCATGATCTATGATTTGACATAATTAGGTTAACTTTCTGGTTCCTAAGTTGTAACCTGGAAACTTGAATTGACTAATGGGTTGATGTCCTCTATAGACTTAGATGCTTTCATTAGAGTTTCCCCCTTTTTTCGTACCCTTTTGAACCACCAAATTCGGATTCATATTCTAAAATTTCTGATTTTCTAAGGCTATTGTCTCTGTTGGTCGACTGGGTCAGTAGACCAATCAGTCGACCAATGGGTACAGCAACCCCTTTCTTGGTCTGTTTTGATTGAATTGTGATCTTTCCTTCTATGTATCTTTCCTAACTTATTGTATACACTTGTTTAAGACTCTTTTCTCAGGTTTAGTCAAGGTCTAACTTAATTCCATAAGTTCCTTTACGAGTTAGAAGGTAAGGACAGTTATCTCCTTAACTACATAGATCACATACTCTCTAGTTTTTATCTTTATGAAACTATGAGATTAACTACTGTTTGTATACTTTTACTTCTGATATACTACTGTGAGAACAGTAGCACTTGTTTAGGTTATCTTTTCATTATTCATACTTATATGAATTGGTTATTATCATGTTGTTAATGATTAGATCATGACTTTATATTCTCTTTGGTATATGATGAACTGTTGACTGTGTATGTCATGACTGGTCTGAGATTGTATCTGATTGGGTATGATTTGGGATTGAGAGGTGTCCTTTTGACACTTCTGTCCTTGAACATTATCGGAAATAGTATGGGATGTTTCCGGGGTTGTCCATCGACGCTCTCTCGAGTTATTGATTGTCATACCTAGGGCTGTCTAGCAGTGTTTGGCTAGGATGTCCCCGTTATATCAGACCCGATTCGGAAGGGTATTAAGACCGAACGACCCGTGGCAGCAATGGGGATTCATGGGCGCTCAAGACCGGTAACCAACCCATGAGAGGACGGGAATCACATTGTGGGGGCCATGTATTGGAGGGTTGCATATGGTTAGACTTGGGCTCATGGGCGCTTAAGACCGGTGAGTTATATCCGTGAGAGGACATGAGAGCTTCCCGTTTACCATATGTTGATAACCAATAGGGTTGATGAGTCCGTAGTCCGGGACTATTAGGACTCTAGTGGAAAGGATACCGAAAAGGATCGCCCGAGGCGAAGAATGGAGGTATCTGGACTTGAGTTGATGTAACTGAGTAGATGACTTGCATTAGGCTAGGCTTTACCCTGACATGCGCCGGTACTTATGCCAAATGGTTGTGAGAGAGAGTGTTGACTTAACCTCCTGCCATGGTTTGTCCTGAGGGATGCTGGGCCCACTACCAATAGGAGCCGTATGCGTGACCTACCCAAAGAAGTACGGTGCTATGACTTAAAACATGTCTGCCATAGAGACCAGCATACTTAGAGTTTAGATGCATACCTACATTACTTGTTTCATATTGCATTGCATCTTGTTATGGTTTGATTTCATGTTATTTATGTTGTTATGGATTAACTACCTTACTGAGTTTCTTCGAAACTCATTCCTTTCGTACATTGTTTTGTTAGACTATTCTACAGGTATTGATTACTATGGCGAACAGTACGATGAAGCGCAAGCCGATGAAGCGTTCTTCATGCAAGGTATTGGCAACAATCAAGATTACTCTGGTGATCCCTCAGTTGATCAAGCTGCGTACTACGATTAAAGACAACGTGGAGGTGGAACGTCTCAAATGGATTGATGAAGTCCACTATTTTGAAGACGTCATCTATAGAATAGAAAACTCTGATGTTTAGTTATCTTTCTTAGTTCCTTTAATTTAGTTGTTATTTCTTTTAGACTTACATACTGCGTTCCGTTGTATTTTGTGGAGTGAGTTTCCGCCTCACTTTACTTCTTTTGATATCTACAGATATCTGGTATCATTTTCCGCACTCTGATTATATTGTTTATTCATTTTTTGATTTTAATCATTTGTTATAATATTAAAACCTTGATTATTTCCTGTTTATGATTATGTTATTGTATATGTGGGAGGATGATTTCCTCGATACTTGATCTTCGGGGCTGTGGATCACACTCTCGGGTATGCCAGTTAGGGTACTGGCTGGGAGGATGTGACAGAAATTAACCCACTCATGATTTGGAACTTGCAGCCGTAGTTTTCGCCCTGAAGATTTGGAGACATTACTTGTATGGTGAGAAGATTGCGATTTTCACAGATCATAAGAGCTTAAAGTACTTCTTTACCCAAAAGGAGTTAAATATGAGACAAAGAAGATGGTTGGAATTAGTCCCTGATTATGATTGCGATATCCAGTAAAGCAAATGTTGTTGCGGACGCTCTTAGTAGGAAAAGTAACAAGAAGGATCTAGATTTGAATGCTTTGAGCAAGTCGTTGTTGAAGTCAATTTCAGATTTTGAATTGGAAGTTGTTTCGCAAAGTTCAGATGTTGTGCTTTCAGCCATGACAGCAAGATCCACCCTTAGGGATCGAATTGTTGCTTTGCAAGATTCGGATCCGGAATTGAAAGAGAAGATAGAGAAGATTTCTTTAAATTCTGATTTGGACCCTGATTTTAGTATATCTATGGATGGTGCCTTATTTTTTAGAGGAAGACTCTGTGTGCCTGCAGTTGAAGAAGTTAAAAAGGAAATTTTAAAGGAAGCACACCAGTCGATCTTTACCGTACATCCAGGAGGTACAAAAATGTATAAGGATTTGAAAGAACACTTTTGGTGGATTGGATTGAAGGCTGATGTAGAAGATTTTGTAGCTAAGTGCGAGACTTGTCAACGTGTTAAAGCTGTTCGACAACCTTCGTCTGGATTATTGCAGCCCCTACCCTTACCTAGTTGGACATGGGAGAACATTACTATGGACTTCGTGACTAGCTTGCCTCGAACAAGTAGAGGTAATGACACTGTGTGGGTAATTGTTGATAGGTTAACCAAATCAGCCCATTTTATTCCTATGAAGATCACTCACACTATGGATAAGTTAGCTAGGCTTTATGTGGACAATGTTGTTCGTCTGCATGGAGTGCCTGTGAGTATTGTGTCTGATCGTGACCCTAGATTTACTTCAAGATTTTAGAATAGTTTGCAGAAAGCTTTGGGAACCCAGTTGAATTTGAGTACTGCTCATCACCCACAGTTTGATGGACAGTCTGAGCAGACAATTCAGATTTTGGAAGAGATGCTTAGATCTTGTGTTGTTGATATGAGTCGTAATTGGGATTAACATTTAGCTTTGGTTGAGTCTGCCAATAACAATAGTTATCAGTCTACAATAAGCATGGCTCCTTTTAAAGCTTTATATGGAAACACTTGTAGGACACCTCTGTATTGGACTGAAACTGGAGAAAGGAAAGTGTTAGGCCCAGAAATGATTGAAGCTACAAGTGCGATGGTAGATATGATAAGAGAAAGGTTTAAGACTGCTCAGTCAAGACAAAAATCTTATGCTGATAGAAGAAGGTCAGATTTGGAATTTCAAGTTGGTGAAGACGTTTTTCTAAAGGTATCGCCTATGAAGGGTGTAATGAGGTTTAATGTTAAAGGAAAGCTTAGCCCTCGTTATATTGGACCTTATGAGATTCTTGAAAGGATTGGATCAGTTGCTTACCGTTTGGCTTTGCCTCCGTCACTCGCTGAGACTCATAATGTATTTCATGTTTCAATGCTTCGAAAGTATGTTGAGAACCCATATCACATACTACAGCAAGAACCTGAAGGACTTTGTGCAGATCTATCTTATAAGGAAGAACCGGCTAAAATCTTGGATAGAAAGGACAAGCAGTTAAGGAATCGAACTATCCCTTTGGTGAAGATTCAGTGGAAGAACCATACTCCTGAAGAAGCGTCTTGGGAGAAGGAAGAAGACATGAAGGAGAAGTTTCCTCATCTTTTTGGAAGTTCAGGTATACTTTCAATTTCGAGGACGAAATTTCTTTTAAGGAGGGGGGAATGTGAAACCCGGCCCTAACCTTAACCCGGTTACTCTTTTGTCTGTAAGTCCGAAGACCCAAAGTAGAAGTGAAAGTCAACTATGGGTCATATTGGTAGAAGATATAGTGTTCGACTCCGAACCTATGGAGATTGAAGATGATGCCTCATACTTGAAGATAGTGTTGGATATAGAGAAGAGATTGCACCTTGATGAAGAGAAGATTAGTTGATGACCTTAGAGCTTGGTGGGATATGATTTAAAGCCATTTTTCCATGCTAGGTATGTTATAGAATATGTGTTTAAAGTTTTGTTTTATTCCGAGTAGTGGAAGACCCTCAAATCCCTGTCTTTGGCTTTACTGACAGCCTGGGTCGACTGGGCCATGCTACCCAGCCAATCGACCCAAAGATGCTGAACTCGAACAGAATCTTCTGTTTTGAGTATCTTGCTATATATACCCCATGACTTCGTGATTTTAGTATCCCTAGCCTCCATAACACTTAGAGAACGAAGGGAAACCATCTCCAAGCCTCCAAGAGTGAAGAAGAAGACCTAATCTTGCAATCTTGCAAACTCTCTCTCTTGTTCTTCAATTAAAGGTTAGTATTCTATCTTTTGTATTATTGATTTATTCTTTCTATGATCACTCTCATCTTTGAACTGAGATTATGATGAAGATGCTGCAACCTTGTAGTCATATTTTTACAATCTCTTTTCATTCTCTTGTGCTATGATCATCTCATTCATTCTTGACATGATTCTTATGATTTCTTCTTAAACTATGATAATATTCCTATTTTGATTTATTCTAGCATTATAGATGCTTCTCTATGATTATTCATGCCTCTGATCTACTGTGTTCTTGTACTAGAATGAGATCTACTCATCTCTAGTTCATCTCTTTCATTCATAGCATGTTTCCAATGAAAACAATGATTTTTACCAAAATAGAAACTATGATTCTAAATTAGTAAGTAATGGTTTTAATGGTGGTTTGATATCTAAATTATGCTTTTTAGTCTTAGACTACTGTGTTAGACATTCTCTCCAAGTTTCGTCGCATTCCGGTTTGTGTAGCATAGGTTTCGGATCAAGATTCTCTTTTTATTTTCGAATTTGCTCTTGGGCAGATTGCCTGGGTCGACTAGAGCACTCAACCCAGCCAATCAACCCACAACAGCAAAATCTGATTTCTTCGTCCGATTCGATTCGATTCATGCTTATTCTTTTAGGACTACTTCCTAATGATTGTGTGATGCTATTCTAGGGTTTGTTTGCTAACTTTGGATTCATCCTCTTGTCCGTCCGGAATACATTCGAATCTATTTAAGGTAAGGAAGTTGTTACCATATTAACATAGATTGCATAGATTTAGTTTTTAATTTGGGAACTACTTAGATTTGCTACAGTTATGTTAGTTTCTATTATGATATGAATGCTGCAAGTACATTAGGATCTTATTTCCTTATTTACTTTATGTACTTGATTATGTATGAATACTTACTCATGTATGTTTCTTATTTATTTAATGTGTCTTATTATACTCTTTCATATGATGAGATATCTGTCGTGGATGATATTACTGAATTATGATTATGATTGTTTAGGTATGATCTGGGATTGGGGAATGTCCTTTTGACATTTCTGTCCTTGGACCTCATTGGGAGTAGTATGGGATATTTCCAATGTTTCCCTTTGACGTTTTCCCGGATTATTTGTTGTCATACCTAGGACTTGTCTAGCAGTGTTTGGCTAGGTTATACCCCTGTTATATCTGACTCAATTCGGAAGGGTACTGAGACCGAATGACCCGTGGTAGCAATGGGGATTTATGGGCGCTTAAGACCGGTAACCAACCCGTGAGGGGACATGAATCACATTGTGGGGGCCATGTATGGGTAGAGTTGCATATGGATAGACTTGGGCTCATGGGCGTTCAAGACCGGAAACCAACCCGTGAGAAGACATGAGAGCTTCCCGTTTACTATATGTGGATGACCTATAGGGTTGATGACTCCGTAGTTTGGGACTATGCTGACTCTAGTGTGAAGGATACCGGAAAGGATTGCCAGGGGTGAGGAATGGACGTATCTGGATTTGAGTTGATGTAACTAAGTAGAAGACTTGCATTGGGCTAGGCTTTACCCTGACATGCGCCAATACTTAGACCAATGGTGATGTGAGAGAGATGTGACTTAGCCCCCAACCAAGGAATGTCCAAGAAGGATGCAAGACCCAACTACCACCGGCAGACCCAAGATGCTAAGATGCCTGAGGGGGAGTGATTGACCTACCCAAAGAAGTATGGTGCTATGAATTAAAGCATATCTGCTTATAGAGACCAGCATACATAGAGTTAGACTCATACATGCATTGTTTGTCTCATATCATATCATCTTATGTTTTGTTTGTGTTACTATGTTATTTATGCTATTATGGAATAACTTGCCTTGCTGAGTTTCTTTTGAAACTCACTCCTTTTTGTACAATATCTTTTGTTAGATTAGTCTACAGGTCTTGATGGATATGAAGCGCAATATGAGGAAGAGTAAGATGAAGAAGCGTACCATACACAAAGTGTTGGCGACTACGAAGATTACTTTGAGGATTCCTCGAGTGGTCTCTCTTTTTACCAAGATTAGCCCTACTGTGGAATGGGAGCGTCTGAGCGTAATCGATGAAGTCTATGTTTATGAAGACATCCTTTATAAAGTAGAAAAGACTCTAGTTTAGTTAGATTATATCTTTCTTTCTTGTCTTTAGAATCAGTTGTAACCCCTTTGATTTTTGAACTACATTCCGTTGTACTCGTGGAGTGAGATTCCGCCTCACTTTATATTTGATTATATATATCTATTGGTATATTTTCCGCACTCTGATGATTATCCCGTTACTTTACTTTGATTCATTTGAATAATATTGTTAACATTGATTTAGTTTTGTTCTTGATTATATTGTTGTGAATGTGGGAGGTTGATTTTACTAACTACTGGATCTTGTGGACTGTGGATCACACACTCGGGTATGCCAGATAGGGTACCGGCTGGGTGGATGTGACATCGGCAGTGGCTGAAGTATCGGTTCAACTCGACCTTTCAGTCAGGATTTTCCCCAAGGAAACCACCATTCGGGTAAATTTCCTTGTGGTTCGAGAGTTTCCGGCGTATAGTGTTATACTCGGCAGACCGTCCTTGACAAAGCTAGGAGCGGTGGTTTCAACGAAGCATATGAAGATCAAGTTCCCCACTAACAAGGGAATTGGTTAAGTATCTTCTGATTAAAGAATCTCCCGACAGTGTTACATAGTGATATGGAGAAAATATAATCGAACCAGGTTCATCATCTCTTCCATAATCTCATTCTTTTCTTAAGGGTTTATGATCAACATTATAATCTTAACCCTAATCCTTGATAAACTCCTTTTGAAATCCTAATTTTACCCTTTCTAATCACTTTCTTAACATGATTGAATCCAATTCTCATGACGTACTTGTGTTTGAATTCTGATTAACTTCTTCTAGGATGAGATCTGATCATCCCTAGTCTCTTTCGTGATTTCATAGTATATTTTTCATCGAATTCTAGGGTTTTCACCCAATTGGGGAAACCATGATTTCAAATTAGAAGGTAGTGTTTTTAATCATTATTAAGACCTAATCTATACTCCTTTAGTGTTGGAATACTGTTCTAAAGGTTTCTTCCAAGTTTCATGAAGTTTCGAATCTTGTAGATTGAGTTTCGGATCAAAATCCACTGATTTGCTTTGTACTGACTCAGTTGGTCAACTGGGTCAATAGACCAACCAATCGACCAAGCAAGTTAGTAGCTCTGTTTTTTGCTCAGTTTGATTCGTTTGCTCTTCAATCTTTTAGGCTTCTTTCCTAATGTTGTATCCATGATTGTCTAGGGTTTATTTGTTAGGTTTGGAACCTCTCTTTTTTGATCTTTGGATAATCATCAATGCTAATTAAGGTAAGGACAATTATCTTCATAATGACATAGATTGCGTGTATGTTAGTTTCTGATTTTGGAAACTCTTAAATACGATACTGATATTGTACTTCTATTTATGATGTACTGTTGTAAGTATAGTAGTACCTTACTTATGTTTTCTTTTTCATTATTCAAGTATGTTTATGCATGCTTACTCATGTATGTTGTTAATGAATTGATCATGCTTTTACATATTCTTTTATGTGATGAGATGTCGGTTATGTATGATGTGACTGATCTGAGAATATGATTGATTAGGTATGATTTGGGATTGGGGAATGTCCTTTTGACATTTCTATCCTTGAACATCGAAAGGAATAGTATGGGATGTTCTCCGAAGATGCCCATCGACGCTTTCCCGGATTATTGGATGTCATACCTAGGGCAGTCTAGCAGTGTTTGGGTAGGATGTCCCCGTTATATCAGACCCGATTCGGAAGGGTATTGAGACCGAACGACCCATGGTAGCAATGGGGATTCATAGGTGCTCAAGACCGGTAACCAATTCGTGAGAGGACATGAATCACATTGTGGATACCTGAAAGGGGCCATTTATTGGTAGGGTTGCATATAGTAGACTTGGGCTCATGGGCGCTTAAGACCGGTAACCAACCCGTGAGGGGACATGAGAGCTTCCCATCTAATGTGAAACCTAGCCCTAACCTTGACCTGGAAACCCTGTTGTTTGTAGGTCTGACAACCCAAAGTAAAGCAAGAAGTCAACTATGGGGCATCCCAGTGGAAGACTTGGTGGCTGGCTTTGAATCCATGAGTGTTGATGTCAGTGTTCCATTTATGGAAACTGCACCCTAATGAAGATGAAATTAGTTGATAGACTTGGAGTGCTCTCTGTCATGGTTCGAAGGCTTTTCTACCTACTAGGTAAGTCACTTGGTGTGTGTGCAAAACCCCTTTATGTTTGGATTTGATCTGAGCCTTCAATTCCCTATTTTGGATTTGCTGTTCTAATTGGTCGATTGGACCAGTCGACCAATCCAATCGACCAATGGGATCTGATTTTGCTAATTAGGTCTTCGCTTGCTCTATTTAAGTCCAATCTCGAGTCTACTTCGTATTTTCTGCCTCCAAACTCTTTGGAACGTACCAGATCCCTCTGCAAGTCATCTCCCTTGCATCCTTCGTGATTATCTTGACTAATCTTTGTCAAAACTCGTGCTTTTACACAAAAAGGTATGTGATCATCCTCTTCTATGTTTCATCTTTGATTCTTCGTTACTTTTCTTTCCTTTTCTGATTGAGGACAGTAGTAGTGATGTTGTATCTCTGTTGCAACTATCATTATACTCATTCCCTCTCTTTTCCTAAGGATCTAAAGCTTGGTGGATGATCTTCATCAAGATCATCACTCGCTTTTGAAGGAAAACATGTATTCATTCACTTTCCTTATTTAGATTCATGTTCTTTAGTCTTAGATCTATTTTTCTTGAAGATCTATGCATGCTTTTCATGATTTCTTTATCACAATCAGTTATCCATCATCTTATTGTTCTTGTCCATGATTTTTACTATGAATTCTTCAAGAACCATGATTGATTTAACAATGGTAACTTTTGTTTCCTAATTTATAACTTGAAGACTTGATATGATTAGTGTTTTGAAGCCCTCTATATACTAGTATATTGCCATTGTAGTTTACCCCTTGTTTAGTACCCTTCTGAACCACCAAATTCAGTTTCATATTCTTAAATCTCTGATTTTTGAAGGCCACTATCTCTGTTGGTCGACTCATTGGTCGACTGAGGCAGTAGACCAAGTCAATCGACCAATGAGTACAACAACCTCATATTTGGTCTGTTTTGGATGTTTTGATATCTTTCCTTCTAGGTATCTTTCCTAATATGTTATATATACTTGTTTAGGACTTTCTTCCCAAGTTTAGTCAAGGTCTTACTTGATTCCCTAAGATCCTTTGCGAGTTATATAAGGTAAGGATGGTTATTTCCTTAACTACATAGATTTCATATTCAAGTTTCTATATTTGAATCTTGTTAGTTTATTTCCTTGATTATATGCTTACACTGATATATTACTGATGTAACTACCTTGATTACAACAACATTACTTTTTTATATTAAATTGATTCATGTATGATTTAATTACCAAATATATGCAAGTTGGATGTTATTATTGATTTCTTTCCATATAAGAAGTTGCCATGTATGTGATGTTATGGATTTATGTTTGTGTATGATTAAGTATGGTTTGGAAAGGAGAGGTGTCCTTTTGACACTTCTGTCCTTGGACAACTACGGGAATATTATGGGATGTTTCCGGAGATGCCCTTCGAACACCTTCCTAAACTTTTGGATGACATATTTAAGACTGTCTAGTAGTGTTTGGCTAGGATGTCCCGTTATGTCAGACCCTAATCGGAGGGGTATTGAGACCGAACGACCCATGGTAGCAATGGGGATTCATGGGCACTTAAGACCGGTAACCAACCCGTGAGAGGACAGGAATCACATTGTGGATACTCGAAAGAGGCCATTTGTTGGTAGGATTGCATATGGTTAGACTTGGGCTCATGGGCGCTCAAGACCAGTAACCAATCCGTGAGGGGACGTGAGAGCTTCCTGTTTACCATATGTGGATAACCAATAGGGTTGATGAGTCCGTAGTTAAGGACTATGAGGACTCTAGTGTGAAGGATACCGGAAAGGATTGCCAGGGGCGAGGAATGGACGTATCTGGATCTGACTTGATGTAACTAAGTAGGAGAGTTGCATTTGGCTAGGCTTTGACCCTGACATGAGCCAGTACTTAGACCAATGGTGATGTGAGAGAGTGGTGACTTAACCCCCAGCCATGGAATATCCCGAGGGATGAAGGACCCATTACCAACTGATGATGAGTGAATGAGACCTTCCTAAAGAAGTACAGTGCTATGACTTAAAGCATGTCTGCCAATAGAGACCAGCATACATAGAGTTAGAATCATATTGCATCATGTGTTTCATATCATATAGCATTTTACTTTGCTTTGAATTCCTGCTATTTATGTTGTTATGGATTAACTACCTTACTGGGTTTCTTTGAAACTCATTCCTTTTGTGCAATGTATTGTTAGATTTCTCTACAGGTTCTGAGTATCATGACTACTCGTATGAAGAAGCGCAAGGAGAAGAGGCATATCTCCAGGAAGGTGATTGCGGTTACGACAATTACATTGAAGATTCCGCGGGTGGTTATGTTGCGTATGATGCTTAGTCCGACCATAGAGTGGAAGTGCCCTTGCGCCATTTTTGAGATTTATACTTATAGAGATGTTGTCTATAAGATTGAGAACAATTTAGTTACTTATTGTACCTGCTATTGGGACTAGTTTTCATTCCTTTTCCTTTTCTTTTAGTACTACTTTTCCGCTGGTTGTAGAGTGGGATTCCGCCTCACTTTACTTTATTGATTTGACATTCTGATTGTCTATCGTACTCAGATTACATATGATTTATTCTTTCCTTATTTGGATATTTTGTTTATCTTTTCACATTGATTATTATTGTTCATGATTATGTTATTGTCTATGTGGGAGGTTGATTACCTCGATACTTGATCTTCGGGGCTGTGGATCACACACTCGGGTATGCCAGGTATGGTACTTGCTGGGTGGATGTGACATCTATTATATGTGGATGATCAATAGGGTTGATGAATTAGTAGTTAGGGACTATGCTGACTCTAGTGTGAAGGATACCGGAAAGGATCGCCAGGGGCGAGGAATGGACATATCTGGAACTTAGTTGATATGACTGAGTAGATGACATGCATTGGGCTAAGCTTAACCTTGACATGCACCAGAACTTAGACCAATGGTGATGTGAGAGAGCGGTGACCTATACCCCCATCCATGGATTGTCTCGAGGATGGAGGACCCACTACCAACCGGCATTATGAGATGAGACCTTCCTAAAGAAGTACGGTGCTATGACTTAAAGCATGTCTACCTATAGAGACCAGCATACATAGAGTTTAGATGCATACATACATTGTTTGATTCATGTTGCATTGCATTTTGTTTCGTTTTGTAGCATGTTATTTATGTTGTTATGATTTAACTTGCCTTACTGAGTTCATTCGAACTCACTCCTTTTTCTGCAACCTCTTGTGTTAGATTCCTCTACAAGTACTGATTACTATGAAGGGCAATATGAAGAAGCATCAGTTGAAGAAGTGTACTACATACAAGGTGCTGGCTACAATGAAGATCACATTGATGATCCCACGTTTGGTCACGTTGCGTACTACGATTAGACCTAATGTGGAGTGGGAACGTCTTAGTTGGATTGATGAAGTCCACTATTTTGAAGACGTTATCTATAGAGTAGAAGACTCTTAGTTTAGTTTGATTTCCATTCCTTTACTTTCTTTTGAGAACTTTTGTATTCTTTTAGACTTAAGTGCTACATTCCGCTGTAATTGTGGAGTGAGATCTCGCCTCACTCTACTCCTTTTTTATGTTTACATCTGGTATCATTTTTCCGTACTTTGATTTTACTGTTATTCATTTCCTTGTTTGGATCTTTTATTTATAATATTACACTTGATTTTATCCGTTCATGATTATGTTAATGCTTATGTGGGAGGATGATTTTCTCGATACTTGATCTTCGGGGCTGTGGATCGCACACTCGAGTATGCTAGATAGGGTACCGGTTGGGTGGATGTGACAGAGTGGTATTAGAGCCCAAAGTTTAAGAAAATCCTAACCACAGAAACAATAACGGAACATTCGTGAGTCATAGATCAAAAAATGACTCAATTACTCTTAGAAGTGAATAATAGAACACTTGGACTAGAAACTTAATTAATGAAGCATAATTTATTATTTGAATAATACACAATAATTATGATTGAACAAGTGTCATATAATGCAACAAAAGGAAAGTGCATAATACACAATAATAAAGAGAAACAAAATGAACTTCATTAATTTTAAGAAAAGTTTACAACGATTACATCTGATAAAGCATAATGGAAAATCCTAAGTACAATCTATCTAGGTGATCTCCTCTAATCTCTGAATGCTCTGAAGTACTCGGCCATCTGAGTAATCTGAGACTCTATACGCTCCTGCCGTGACTCCATAGCACTGTACATCTGCTCCTATCTGACTTCCATCCTCTCTAACATGGAAGTCATCGATCTCATCTGTGCACCCAGATCCGAAGTCTCTGGAATTGAGTGTGAAGGACCTCCAGTCTCAAAATGTAATGATCTGGGAATCTCATGATGCTCTGGATCAGCCTCATGCATCTTAGTATCCTCTGCCTGATCATCAGAATTTGGACTAGCATCACCCTCATTTGCTAGAACCTCATCCTCATCCTCTTCAGTATAGGATATTCGGTACAGCCTTCCATTATGCATAGTAAATCTCGACGCTCGTACCCGAAACCTTTGGGCCTCCTTCACGTCTTCTGGTAATTTTTCATTCCGAAGATATTCTACGATTGGGTCCATCCAGTAGTGCTCAGCTTCGATATAAGATATCTCCTTCTCTTGATTGCACAGGAGAGTCAGCTCCTCTATGTAAACCGAAGGGTCGAGTGTCTTTTCCTTGGCATTAGCCAATCTTGAGAGTTCGTCCGCCATTGTGTTCTCCTTCCTTGGGATCTGACACACCTTCAGATCTTTGAATTCTTTTTGTAATGCTCGCACAATTTCTTGTAATTCTGTAATCGGGGCTCCTTTATGCCGTACTCTCCCTGCACCTGATTAACTATCAGCTGCGAATCACTGTATATAGTGACATGAGCTATCGCTAGAGCTTTCGCCAAGCGGAGTCGGCAATCAGAGCTTCATATTCAGCATCATTATTGCTTGCTTCAAATGTGAATCTCAATGCGTACCGAATAATAAAACCTGCTGGACTTTTAAATAAAATACATGCTCCAGCTCCATGCTTATTGCTTGAATCGTCAACGTATATTTCCCACATGGTTGGAATACTTGGTTCGGTTTCTTCTTCCATTGGGGTCGTGGTTTCCACGACAAAATCTGCTAACTCCTGAGCCTTGATTGTTGTGCGAGATTTGAAATTCACTTGGAATTACCAAGCTCAACCGACCATGCTACCATTCTTCCCAACAAATCAGGTTTATGAAGAACTGTTTTCAAAGGAAAATTTGTTAATACCTCTATCGGGTGTGCCTGGAAGTATGGTCGTAGTTTCCTGGCAAGTAATCATCGAGCTAAAGCCTGTTTCTCAACTGGGGAATACCGCGTTTCTGCATTTAGGAGCACATGACTAATATAATAAATAGGCCATTGCTTCCTTTCCTTCTCCCGAACAAGAACTGCGCTTACAGCCAAGGATGAAGTGGCCAAATAGATTTGCAAAGTTTCTCCTTTCTCCGGTCGAGACAAGAGAGGTGGCTTGCCAAGAGTTTCTTTCAAACTTTTGAATGCCTTTTGGCATTCGTCCGTCCATCGGACTTCCTTGCTTCCCCTTAAATCCTTCAAGGCTTTCAAGAAAGGGAGGCACTTCTCTCCTGACTGCGAGATGAAGCGGTTTAGTGCAGCTACTCTTCCTGTCAAGCATTGCAAGTCCCGGACGGTCTTTGGGGGTTTAATGTCAATCAAAGCCTGTATTTTGGCGGGATTAGCCTCTATACCTCTTTGAGATACCATGAAACCTAAGAATTTTCCCGAGGATACACCGAACGCGCATTTCTCAGGGTTCAGCTTCATTTGGTATTTCCGTAGTACCGAAAATACCTCTGCAAGATCTGCAATGTGCCCCGAGCGGGCTATGCTCTTGACCAACATATCGTCTACATAAGCTTCCATATTTTTCCCGATCAGGTCCTTGAAAATTTTGTTCACTGCTCTCTGATATGTTGCTCCAGCATTCTTTAAGCAGAACATCATAACCTTGTAATAGAAACTTTCACGATCGGTCATGAAAGCAATAAACTTTTCATCGTCCTGGTTCATAAGGATTTGGTTGTATCCCGAATATGCATCCATGAAACTCAGAGTCTCATATACTGCTGTAGCGTCTATCAACTGATCTATCTGAGGCAAGGATAGCAGTCTTTCGGCCAAGATTTGTTGAGGTCTGTGTAGTCAGTACACATCCTCCACTTTCCATTGGCCTTCTTGACCATTACCACCTTAGCTAACCAGGTCGGGCATTCAATAGGTTCAATGAATCTTGAATTCTTCAACTTCTCAACCTCGCTTTTGATAGCCTCATGCTTTTCGATTGAAAAGTTTCTTCTTCTTTGGATCACCGGCTTGGTTCGCAAGGTTTATCCGAGCTTGTGTTCTGCTACTTGCCGATATATTCCAGGCATGTCCTCAGCAGACCATGCAAATACATCCCTATTTTCTTGAAGGAAAATCTTCAATTCTGACTTGAACTCCTCCAGCTACTCGGATCCAATATGAGTCGTTTTCTTTTCATCTTCGGGATCCAGCTGGATCCGTTCCAATTTCTCTACTGGCTCAGGTCTTTGCATCTCTTCCTCATCCCCATCATCATGTATCTCAACTGGCAATGCCGTGGCCTTCTTCGGGCCCTCTTTGTCCTTCATGCGTCCAAAATCTGCTAAGCCCTTAGATCTCCTGCGTATGATCTGCAAAACCGAACGTCAGATGTGGCCTGACCGTTGGGATCGGGAGTCCACCTCCGAAGGCTAAGTCAGTTGATGAACTTAATCATAAACGGATGATGAGCACATTTATGTATGAAATCTTAGGGCATAAAGCATGCATTTTACACACTTTGAGTGGAGCTATCTTGGGTTTTATGTTGTTTTTGCAGATTTTATGAATTTTTAGGACTTTAGCGAATATCTGGAATTTTGGGTATGAAACATGCGATTTTACAAGTCAAGAGGTCCGTTCAAATTCTCAAATGCAAAAGTGAGCCTAATTTGGAGCATGATGGGCTAGAGATGAAATTATGGGCCAACTCTAGAATATCTTGTAAAATTAGATTAGGATTTTTATTTTATTTTTCTTTATTGTAATTGAGAATTGTATGGGGCCCACAAGTAGTCAAAGACTAGGATTTTCTATTTTTTTAGAAGATTTTATTTATTTCTCTAATTAGTTTTTCTCTCTCTCTTCCCACTTTCTATTATTTTCACTATTTTATTTTATTTTTTTTCCTTAATTAACCCAAAATCGTTTTTCTAAAAGTATATATTTTTTTTCCTTCTTCCACTCTTTCTCTTTCTTCTCCACCTTCTCTACGTGTAACTCAATCTTAAGTTTTATTTATTTATTTATTTATTTATTTATTTATTTATTTTATCCACTTTCCCTCTTAACGTATTTCTATTTTTTATTTTATTTTATTTCTCCCCATATTCTCTCTCTCTCTCTCTCTCTCGGTTTGCCAACCCCGGTTTATAAACCGATGGTTCGACCCGCGTCGCACACCTGGCTGTGGTGGGTGAGTCTCCCAGAGGGGATTTTTTGCATCCACAAGGATTCGATACCAAAACCTTGCTTAAGCGAACCAAGCTGCTTACCACTTGGACCAACCCCCGTTGGTTCTCTCTCTTTATTTCTAACGAATTTTGCTCCTTTTTTTTGTTTTCTTTTTCTATTTTACTCTTTTGTTATTATTATTATTATTAGTATTATTATTTTATTTCTTTGTTTGTAAATTATTCTCCTTCTTCTATAAATATTATCTCCCTCTTAGGTCTAGGGGAGACATTACTTTCTCTTTAGTTTTACTTTAGTCTTACACTTGATTTTCTCTTTAGTTTACTTTAGTCTTGCACTTTCTATTCTCTTTAGTTTGCTCTAGGTTTTCTCTAATTCTTTGATCAATTTGTGGGTTCTAGTTTTTTAGATTGAATGTTTAGGAATATTGAAGTTGTGTAATTTTTCTTTTATGCAAGTGTAATTCCTTTAATTTTATGAATGCAATTTCCAGTTCAAGTTCAAATTCAAGTTTCAAGTTTGAAAATTCGCTTTCTCTCTGGGTCTAGCAATTGCAGATCTTGTTTATTCTAGATCTGGTTGTTAGGGTTGGTTGAGATTCGAATCGTTTATTCGAGTCTTGTTTGGAAGATGCAAGTAAGTAAGATTTTTCAATAGTCTTCTCTCCCCC
This sequence comes from Hakea prostrata, assembly GCF_041222555.1. Classification (NCBI taxonomy): domain Eukaryota; kingdom Viridiplantae; phylum Streptophyta; class Magnoliopsida; order Proteales; family Proteaceae; genus Hakea; species Hakea prostrata. The sequence continues at coordinate 330,745 of NW_028291145.1, forward strand.
CTCCATTCCCGCTACTATCTACCCCTCCATATCCTTAATTTAGGATTTAAATTTCAGCATTTACTTACTGTTCTCCCTTCCCATGGGTCCTTGATCAAAGATGCCTACAGTCGTGCCTCTCTTTGGTTAAGGTTTCCCTTTTGCTATTATTGCTTTGTTTATTGCTTTGTTATTTCTTTCTACAATTTCTTTGTTCGCATTATTTTTCTTGTCTTTTATTTATGCATTGGTTATGATTGCTTTATTTTTTTCGTTTCAATTCGATTGCATTAGATGTATGGATTAGGATCGTTGGTTTAGTTTAAGTAATTAGTTAACAAAAATTGAATCATTCCACTCTCGCATTACTATTAAGAAGTTGAATTATAGGTGGCATATCTCCTTGAGATCGACCCGTGAGCTACACGATACTGTGCGCTTGCGGTTATTTTATTTTGCAAACAAGTTTTTGGCGCCGTTGCCGGGGAGATATTTGTCCATCTTATTTTTCTCATTCTTAGGTAAATCGAAGTGTTAAAAAAAAATTTCAAAGATATTACTCTTAACTTGAGTAGAAACAAAAACGTGTAATAGTCCCCACTCTATTGCAGAACCTTTTGGATTCGATTGTAGGTGGCTTCGAAGACTATATGGAATCCATTGCTGTCAAACCTATACAGCGCTCAGCTATACGGCAACCTTACTGCTTTGGAATCATTGTTTCAATCTTTGTGGTGGGGAAATCCATTACTTTCCCTTTTGTTTTTGTTTTATTTTATTTTCTTCTTTAGTTCCTTTATTTTCAAAAAAATAAAAAAATCACTCATTTGTTTAATATGTTTAGTCTTGTTTAATAAGGAAACAACCACAAATTGAGGAAGAAATCAATATGCTTGAGGAGTCTTTGGATTTTCCTACTAATTTGATTAACAACTTTGCGATTGCTTTTGATCATGAATTTCAAGAATGTATGGATATGTTGGATGATAATAGTGAAACCTTCTTTTCAGAAGTCTTAAATTTTCACATGCCTTTGGAGCCTATTAAACCCCTATCCATCTCCATCTCCATTCCTAAACCCTCAATAATTGAACCTCCCAAGCTAGAATTGAAAGAGTTGCCTTCTAATTTGCAGTTTGCTTTCTTAGGACAAGATAATTCTCTTCCTGTCATTGTTGCCTCTAATTTAACTTTTGACAAAGCAAAAGAATACTTCACACTGTTGAATGATAATAGAGAAGCATTGGGTTGGTCAATGACTAATATCAAAGGTGTAAACTCTTCCGTTGTACAATCTCATATTCATCTTATGAAGGATGCCAAATATTTTAGAAAACCTCAGCGCGTATGATGAGTATTTTCTTTGACATTGTGAAGGGTTTTCTTGAAGTCTTTAGGGATGACTTTTCTATTAATGGTTTTTCTTATTTGGAGTGTCTTCCCCATTAGACATTGATATTGAAGATAAGACTAAAGCTTCCCATGACAAGTACATCTTGACTGAAAGGTATACCCCTCATTTGTCTTCCTTGTTTATCTTTTCATACATGCATTGAGGACATTGCATTATTTAAGTGTGGGGGGAATACCTTTGGCTTTTTTTTTTTGTGAATTTTAACTTTGACTTTTGGTTAGTGTACATACCATTTCAATTGCTATGATGTGTGAAATGAGAGTGATTTTGGTACCCATCGTGAACACATAAAAACCCTGTTGAGAGGAAGGTAACTTGTATGTATGTTGAGATGAAAATTTCCTTAGAAAAATAAGAGGCCCTTAACTTGAGGCATTGGACCATCTATGGGTTTTGTGGGTCCTTGTTTCTTTGGCTAGAGGTTGAGATCAATCTTTTGTATGGCATGACAAAAGTTCAAAAAGAAATGAGAAAGAAAAAAAAAATTTAAAAGAGTATAAAGTAAAAGTTAAATTTCTTGGAATTAGACAGGGCACTCCGACTCAGGAATCGAGGTGACTTGATTGAAACTTTTAGGAATGATATTATTGAAAAGAACTCTTGTATCACTGTTTATGTGGGCATATGCAAAGCAAAGCTACAAAGTAACTTGGGTTTCTGGTGTTTGCTCCACCATCTTATTCAAGCCAACCGTAGTGGAGTAAAGTAGAGTTCACTACTCAAAAGAAAGAAGAAGAAAAAAAAAAAAAGAAGAGAAATAAATGCAAGTGTCATCAATGCCATGGTAGAAATGTTTGGTCAAAAATACTTCAAAACCTTAGTCCTTGGTCCTCTTACTCTATTAGTGGTTTTGCTTAAAGGAGAGGTGTACTTGAAAGATATAAGGTGAGTTTTTGATTGAGATATATGCTTAGTCTCAAGAATCAATATGGGGTAATAAAGTTCAAGTGTGGGGGATCTTACGTCAATGGTGAGGAAAATTGTCATAGGTATTGATTTTGTATAAGTACTTACCAATTGTTAGAGTTGAAATTTGCACTATTTTATTTTGAGCTGAATTGGAATTTTGGATGTATATTTTCTGCAAACATCCACGAGACAAAACTCGTCCTCTAGGGGTAACCTAGTGGTTTAAAGGCTTGTTGCACATGCTAAGTGTAACCGTGTTTCCTACGAAAGTGAGTTAGGATTTTATGTTGTTGCATTAGTTTTTTTCATGCATTTGTATTTTTCTTTTATTCTTGCTTGAGGACAAGCTTAGCTTAAGTGTGGGGGAATCTGATGAGCACATTTATGTGTGAAATCTTAGGGCATAAAGCATGCATTTTACACACTTTGAATGGAACTACCTTGGGTTTTATGTTGTTTTTGCAGATTTTATGAATTTTTAGGACTTCAGTGAATATCTGGAGTTTTGGGTATGAAACATGCGATTTTACATGTCCAGAGGTCCGTTCAAATTCTCAAATGCGAAAGTGGGCCTAATTTGGAGCATGATGGGCTAGAGATGCAATTATGGGCCAACTCCAGAATATCTTGTAAAATTAGATTATGATTTTTATTTTATTTTTCTTTATTGTAATTGAGAATTATATGGGGCCCACAAGTATTCAAAGACTAGGATTTTCTATTTTTTTTAGAAGATTTTATTTATTTCTCTAATTAGTTTTTTTTCTCTCTCTTCCCACTTTCTATTATTTTCACTATTTTATTTTATTCTTTTACCTTAATTAACCCAAAATCGTTTTTCTAAAAGTATATATTTTTTTCCCTTCTTTCCTTCGTCCACTCTTTCTCTTTCTTCTCCACCTTCTCTACGTGTAACTCAATCTTAAGTTTTATTTTATTTTATTTTTTTTATCCACTTTCCCTCTTAACGTATTTCTATTTTTTATTTTATTTTATTTCTCCCCACATTCTCTCTCTCTCTCTCTCTCTCTCTCTCTCTCTCTTTATTTCTAACGAATTTTGCTCCTTTTTTTTGTTTTCTTTTTCTATTTTACTCTTTTGTTATTATTATTATTATTAGTATTATTATTTTATTTCTTTGTTTTTAAATTATTCTCCTTCTTCTATAAATATTATCTCCCTCTTAGGTCTAGGGGAGACTTTACTTTCTCTTTAGTTTTACTTTAGTCTTACACTTGATTTTCTCTTTAGTTTACTTTAGTCTTGCACTTTCTATTCTCTTTAGTTTGCGCTAGGTTTTCTCTAATTCTTTGATCAATTTGTGGGTTCTAGTTTTTTAGATTGAATGTTTAGGAATATTGAAGTTGTGTAATTTTTCTTTTATGCAAGTGTAATTCCTTTAGTTTTATGAATGCAATTTCCAGTTCAAGTTCAAATTCAAGTTTCAAGTTTGAAAATTCGCTTTCTCTCTGGGTCTAGCAATTGCAGATCTTGTTTATTCTAGATCTGGTTATTAGGGTTGGTTGAGATTCGAATCGTTTATTCGAGTCTTGTTTGGAAGATGCAAGTAAGTAAGATTTTTCAATAGTCTTCTCTCCCCCCTCCATTCCCGCTACTATCTACCCCTCCATATCCTTAATTTAGGATTTAAATTTCAGCATTTACTTACTGTTCTCCCTTCCCATGGGTCCTTGATCAAAGATGCCTACAGTCGTGCCTCTCTTTGGTTAAGGTTTCCCTTTTGCTATTATTGCTTTGTTATTTCTTTCTGCAATTTCTTTGTTTGCATTATTTTTCCTGTCTTTTATTTATGCATTGGTTATGTTTGCTTTATTTTTTCGTTTCAATTCGATTGCATTAGATGTATGGATTAGGATCGTTGGTTTAGTTTAAGTAATTAGTTAACAAAAATTGAATCATTCCACTCTCGCATTACTATTAAGAAGTTGAATTATAGGTGGCATATCTCCCTGAGATCGACCTGTGAGCTACACGATACTGTGCGCTTGCGGTTATTTTATTTTGCAAACAATGGCTCTGCTTGATCACAGAGCTCAGGAATGAATAACGAGAATACGATTCAGATTGTATCCATCCTCTACCTTGTAGGTAGGTGATGTCTTATATAGAGTGTACCTTTGAATCTCCTTCATTGGATGTATTTGAGCCTTCTTCGGATAGCCGTCAAATCTTAATGGATAGATCTGTTGAGTGATAGATCCGCATTAGGTTTGGCTAATAGATAACTCCTTCGTTGATACGACTGTTATATGGTAGTTATCCGTATAATAATGATAAGCATCTGCTGCAAGTGCTGCTACCCGTCTCTTTGACAATCAGTCCATTCCGAACACAGCGGATTAAGGCGTGCTTGTTACTGAGTTAGTTTACTTCCTCAACAAGCTACCTTTTGAACCTGGCCCGCTTGAAAGAGAGTCGATTCCTTTCGTCCTGACCAGGGTCGAGGGTCGAACCAAGGATGAACCCGGTTCGATTATATTTTCTCCATATCACGAGCCCCCCAGACCAAGCGTTCTGGCAATTCCGAGGGCTTGGTTTTGAACTGGGTAATCTGTCGAACAAAGACCTTGCATAATCCTCAGCTTATTAAATGTCGTATCACATTTAATGCAGCTGTATTGCTTTTTCCTCGAGCATCGTGAATATTTTCACTTATTGTGGGGGTGACGCCACGCGTCCACTGCAGCCGAAATCATCCTTGCTCACGAAATCGAAATGATGGTTTCTGAATGCCTGTTTTTGATTCGTGAGTTCAAACTTTCTAACTGTCTTCAAATCATGATCGTTGATGTTGAGTCCATCTCGATCGTACACGTCCTCGATCACTCGTGCAAGTGCTTAAAAGCGGTTCGTTGTCTTCGTAGGTTTCATTCTCTTTGTCTGGAAATTTGAAACTTCGTCGTCTTCTTCGCGTTCTATCGATCTTCTCACTCTTAAGCATTCTGCTTCAGTGATTCAGTAAGTCTACTGACTCCTTTGTAACCTTTACTTCCGTCTCTGAGTTTCTTTTTTTGTTAAAAACCACAACCAAACTTTTGTAGTAATGGAAGGTGGTAGGGTTTCTTCTGAAATTAGCGCCGGTAAGGGCGACTCTGGTGATGAGGCCTTTGCTTCTGTCCTTCTTGAGCAGTCAGATAGTGACAAGAAAACCTTAACTGCTCTTTGGCGTGACTTCAAAGAAAGTTAGCCAACAGAAAAGAGCAGAAGAAAGTGCTAAGGTTCCTTCTGCGCTTCCTGAGTTTGGACCATCCAGAACTCCAAAGGCGACTGCCGAATCCTCTGGGCAGTCCAAACAACCTATCAAGTCCACCAATGGACCTGGTTCTTTTCCCTCCTCCTTTACCGAGGAGAACCTTCCTTCGGCCATCGAATGCTTCGACTTTCCTTTCTTTAGTACTTTGTTTTCTGCCATTCTAAATCACTGGGAGATTTGTCCTGGCATGCTCCTCCCCAATAGCTGGCGTCTCATTGTCAGCTTTCTGGGTTTATGTTTTGAACTTGGCATCACACCTTCTCTTCCTCTTTTTGTACATTTTCATGTCCTGTCTCTTTCCCATCCTCCTGGATGGGTTGTTCTTTCCAAGCGCAACAAGTTGAGCTTGACTGGTCGGGCAACATTCTTGCCAGGGGAACCTGTCCTTCCAACCATAAAGGGTGGCGCAAGCGGTATTTCTTCTGCCAAGCACCTCAATCAGATCTGAACTTCCCAACCACCGGGAAACTATACACTTCATACTCTGAGGGCAACCAGGTCCCTCAACTATCCAAGGAAGACAGAGCAAAGAACACTAGACTCTTGGCTGACTTCTTAAACGACAGATAGGAACTCAAAACAAAAAGCAGACATTAAGAAAGCAAGAGATGCATAGGTGACAAGTCAAACGAAGGTATGAACGAAGGTTACGAATAACGAACTTGAAGAAAAGTTTTCTAGGCTTCTCAAAGGTTCAAGGGTTTCAAAGGTCTTCCATAAACATCATACTTCCAACAAGTCAACCACACTTAAATCAGCTGCACAGGTAAATAAAATCCAAACAATGCGTAAAAATCAATTTTTCTTAAAACTGGCCAAAGCAGCAAATTTTCACTTTCTTGGTCGATGCACTTTGGTCGATGGCATCGACCAAAAGGATTGACCAAAAAAATCTGCGCGAAAAAATCAGATTTAAGGGGCCCACTTCTCTTTTCATTTTCATTTCTCACATTACCAATTCAAGTTTAGCTCTAGGGAAAACAACTTCCTAGGGTTTCAAAGGGTTTTCCAAGCTTGATTCAAGGCTCCAAAAACACTTGCAACCCTCTCTTGATCATTAACACAAGTAGGTTCTCTTTCTTTTTCTCTTTTCTTGAAAACTTCAATTACCATTGATGTGTTTTTCATTAGAACAGAATAATGCTTGTTGCTAATGGTTAAGATCATGCATGTAGGTGATTAGAAACATGTTTCCAAAAATTTTCAAGTAAGACTAAGCTCCAAACACAAGATTGCATTCATTTTGGTTACCAAAACACTATTCATTTCACAAAAACCCAACTTTACAAAAACTTGTCTCATTTTCAAACCAAATTGAATTTTAGCATGAAATAAATTTCTACAATACTGATTCACTATAGGGGAGGTGTTCCCACTCTCCATTCGGTCAAATTCCAATTTTGTAAAAAATCACAAATGCAAGCTAAAAGAGGGATTTTCTCTCTCCTACTTGCTGAATTTTCACTTTGAGGATGTCAAAAAAGATGGATTTTCACCAAACAAAGTATTCTTGCATGTTTGTATAGGTCTTATGCACACGTTAGAATAATCAAATCAAAATTTTACCAAAAACGAAATTTTCTGAAAAATTACGAAAATGCCCTTCATCTAACAATCACACACTGGGACTAATTCTAATGAATTTCTTTCTTTGTTTCAACAGATTCACCATGCCTAGAGGAGGGCGACGGGTGGATAGAGGTCGAGGACATGTTCCCCCGGCAGATTTACGGACGAGGAGCATTTCACTACCCCTACGGCTGAGTTTCTATATGAGTATTATTTCCATGATATTCCGATCGAACATGGGCGGTTGGTTGATGTGGATGATTTAGAGGTGTTTCGTATTCGAGAGAGATTGGAGGCTATGGATTGGCTTCACTTATACACCACGGCACAACCAGTCTACCCAGGTCTTGTCAGATACTTCTATAGTAACCTGACTTACCGTATAGAGGATGATCTGCGGGATGGTTCCAGGATTGTCATGGATTCTATGGTCGGAGGTAGGGAGATCGGCTTCACTACCAAAGTACTAGCCCACATTCTGGATGTTTCGTATGTACGGGATTTCCGCTGGTAGATTCTGGCTGGCACAGACATCACAGAGGCTTCGTGACTCAACTAGGTTAAAGGATGGGGATGATATTGTCAAGGCTGATGGCACAAGGTATGATGGTGATGTTGTTGGTGATGAGCACTGAGATGGTGATGATGATAATCATGAGGGGGTTCTAGCTCGGGATGAGGATGATATTGATAATCAGGGAGATGAAAATCATAAAGATGAGGATCGAGGTCAGGATGAGATTCCGAGACACGAGGAGATTCCGAGACACAAGGAGATTCCTACACCACGCTTTCATGAGATTGGAGGTCCAACACATGCGACTTCTGAGGCTCCAGGTGTGGCTTCTCATTAGTCTTCGATTTATTCCACACTTGAGAGGATAAAGGCTCGACAGGAAAGGATACAATCCTATATGTATACCTTGGGAGAGAGATTTGCACGACTGGAGAAGGAGTTCAAATCCAGGAGGGACCAGACAAATCACCGGATTCGATCACCTAGATAGATAGTGCTAGGAGTTTCCTTTTATGCTTTCAATGATGTATTTCCTTTCAGACTTGAAAAAAATCTCCTATGTGATTAATGAAATTCAATTTGTTTCACTTATGTTATTGTACATTATGCATTTCTTTTATTGCATTAGAAATTGTAAATGTTTAGCTATGACTTATAACTCATGACGACCACTCACGACCATTACTCCCAATGACGACTCCCGACTCAGACTCATACGACAACACATGACGATGACACAATTCAGCCTCATGACAACACACAACTCACAACAATGACTCACTGACAAGGACGACTCATGACGAAAACTTTCAACTAACACCCAACTCACGACTCACAACACAAACACAATACTTAAAACTGACAACTTAACTCTAACCATGACTACAACCCAAGTACAAGTCATAAATTTTTAACTATTGTGTATTATTCAACCAGTATGTATTATGCTTCATTTATTTAAGTTTCTAATCCAAGTTTTCTATTATTCCATTCTAAGAAAGTTTGAGTCACTTCTGGATCTATGACTCAAGGATGCTTCATTATTGTGTTCTGTGGTTATGATTGTCCGAAAACTTGGGCACTGATACCATCTGTCACTTCCAGCCCCGAATCCACTCAGGGGGTACCCGATCTGGGTTACTCAGGAGTGATCCACAGCCCAACAGATCCAGTTTAGGAACGATCATATCCACTTATCACAATAATATAATCAAAAGCAAGAACAATATATAGTATTCAAGTACTCTAATAATAAAGGTTAAGAAATGATCATAGAAGGATCACAAAGAACATCAGAGTGCGGAAATGATTCAAATAGGGTAAACAGTCAAGTATGAAAAGGAGGGAGGAAACCCATCCTATAATATTAGCGGAAGATGAAACGACTAAAATTAAGGGTTACAACTGGTTCCCAACATGACAAGGGAACAGACTAAACTATGGTCTCAACAAATTAACTAAAAGGTTAAAAAGAAAATGGGACGATATCCCAACACTAACACACAAGTGCAAAGGCCGAACTGCTCCAGATAAGTCCCAATCTCGGACTACTAGTCTTTACCAACTTGTACACCGTGACTTGTGGGGTACGGGTCATCAACTTGGTCTTCAGAGTGTTGACCATCATAGTCAACAGTGGTGGTACCTGCAGTAGAGTCTAACAAAAATGTTGCAAAAAGAAGTGAGTTCAAAAGAACTCAGCAAGGCAGGTTATTCCACAATAACATAGATACATGATACAAAACATAGCATGATGCATTATGATATGAAACACATGATGCAATTATGATTCTAACTCTATGTATGCTAGTCTCTAGGGTAGACATGCTTTAAGTCATAGAACCATACTTCTTTGGGTTGTCAGTCACTCCCCCTCAATCATACAAGATATCTTGGGTCTGCCCGGGGAAGATCGGTAAAGTCATCTAAAAAAAAACCATGGTAGGGGAATCGGTCACCCGGTCACCACTCTCTCACATCACCATTTGGTATAAGTACTGGCGCATGTCAAAGTAAAGCCTAGCCCAATGCAAGTCATCTACTCAGTCGTATTAAGTCAGATCCAGATACGTCCATTCCTCGCCCCCGGCAATCCTTTCCGGTATCCTTCACACTAGAGTCAGCGAAATCCCGGATTTCGGACTCATCAACCCTATTGGTCATCCACATATAGTAAACGGGAAGCTCTCACGTCCTCTCACGGGTTGGTTACCGGTCTTGAGCGCCTATGAGCCCAAGTCTATCCATATGCAACTCTACCAATAAATGGCCCCTTTCAGGTATCCGTAGCATGGTTTATGTCCCCTGCCGGATTGGTTACCGGCCTAGAGCGCCCATCCAACCATACACTACCACGGGTTGTTCGGTCTCAATGCCCTTCTGATTCGGGTCTGACACGAGAAGGATAAACCTAGCCAACCAACTAGACATTCCTATGTTTGTCATCCAATAACCCGGGAAAGAGTTGATAGGCACCTTCGGAGAACATCCCATACTATTCCCTCCGGTGCCCAAGGACAGAAGCGTCAATAGGACACTCCCCAATCCCAAGTTATACGTAGGCAATCACATATTCAAGTTCATCACTTCTTATGCATCCAATACATCTTCATAATACAAGTTAAATCATGATATTGAAATGAATCATCATAAACATAAGTAAACAAGAATAGTAATGTAACATGACAAGAGTATAAAGATTTCAATACTACTGTTCTAACACATATATAACAGTCTTATAAAGATTAAAAGAAATCAAGAGATTCTATTCATAAATAAGAACATGAATCATAAGTTGATGATCTATATGCTTATGGAGATAACCATCCTTACCTTGGGTTGAATTGATGATGAATTGAGAGTACCAAGAAATAGTCCAAAATAATTGTTAAGGCCCTAAACAAACATCAATAATAAGTTAGAGAAGGAATCGGGAAGATTGGATGTCAATTGGATCAAAACTGGCCAAGGTTGTTGTCAGCAACAACTTTGGTCGATGGTCTTGGTCGATGGTATCGACCAAAAGGATCGACCAAAATTGTCTTCGGGACAGAATAGTGGATTTTGGGGATTTTTGTCCGAAATGGGTCTTCCGGGGTTCGGATCGATCCGAAACTTGGAGGAATGATTAATAACAATGTAAGAACACTACCTAGCAAGTATTATCACAATCCAATGGTCCAAATGAAAACCCCCAAATTGAGGTCCTATGTTCTAAAGACAAGAATCCTAGCATTCATGAGAAATTGATGGAATTGAAAGGAAGCTAGAGAATTAGTTGGGGAATAAGTTAGGAACATGATTACAATCATTTACAAGCCAGAGATTAGACTAATCATACTCCACATCTCAGTTTAGTATAAGAAATCAAGTTGTTAAGCAAAGAATCATGGTAATGTATATGTAAGGATCAAGATGAAAGTGAGGCATAGCAAGAATGAAGGAAAAACAAGTATAAATGGGAAGAGACATTCATGGCAAGGTGTTTGCAAGGTTGCAGTACCTTGGCCAAAGTCTCATCAGTAAAAAAAGAAGAAGGAAGTGAGTAGAATAGAGAGCAAGAGAAAGAATCATACCTTGGAAGATGATAGATGAAGAAAAGAGACAATGATTATTGTAGAAGATCATCACCCAAGCCAAAGAGGAGCCTAAGAGGAGCCTTCCCACGTTCTCAGGTGTTGAAATGAGTAAAATATCGTTCTAGGTTCGAGGTTTCACTTAAATAGATGAAGGAATATCCAAAAAGCATCTTTTTCTCGATTCTGGGCAACTTTGGTCGATGGTCCTTGGTTGATGGCATCGACCAAAGAGCATCGACCAAAACAGGTAACAGGTTTCGGCAGAAAATCCAGAAATAGTTCAGCAACTTCGAACAGGGATTCAGAGGGCTATACAAGGTCAAATTGAGTGAGGTTTTCTCCTACAAGTCAATCAAGAAGTATAGTTTCCATAAATACCTTTGGATCAAGCATGTGAGGTCATTAGGTCCACCAAATAAGCTCACCTTCTTCGATGCGCAAGCAGGATTTGCCAGACACAGTCCAGCAACTTTGGACAGGGATTTGGAGGGCTATATGGGGTCAAATGGAGTGGGATTTTCTCCTACAAGTCCATCAAGAAGTCTAGTTTCAGGATATATATCTGTATTGAGCACAGGAGTTCATTTTGTATTTCAACTAATACACCCCTCTTCGGTGCGCAGATTCAAAACTACCAGTGACAATGCTCTCAAGTGAGGGGCATCATTGTCAATGTCCGAGGGCTTGGGTTCCGACACCAAATCAACAACCAAAAGGGTCCACAAGTATATTTTCCCCCACTTTGGGTCTTCGGACCCACAAACATAACAGACTCCGAGCCGGGTCAAGGTTAGGATAAGGCCAGATATTACAGGTCTACCCTAAGGGAAAGGTCTGGCATGACTTCTTAAGGCTTTCAAAGATAATAACACTGAAATCAAGGTCCAACTTTAAGGTCTAATATCAAACAAGTCTTTCTTCACCCAAAACAAATAGGGTGCCCCGGGCTAGGTTTTGGCTGGATGTCACAACATATGTGATTGATCATGTTATGATACATATGTTTCTGTATGATGAAATATCATTTGTGTATGATATGATGAAATTGAGAATGTGATTGGATAAGTATGATTTGGGATTGGGGAATGTCCTCTTGACATTTCTGTCCTTGGACATTGGAGGGAATAGTATGGGATGTTCCCGAAGGTGCCCATTGACGCTTTCCCGGATTATTGGATGACATACATAGGACTTGTCTAGTGGTGTTGGCTAGGATGTCCCTGTTGTATCAAACCCGGATCGGAAGGGCATTGAGACCGAACGACCCATGGTAGTAATGTGGATTTGTGGGCGCTCAAGACCGGTAACCAACCTGTGAGAGGACATAGATCACATTGCGGATACTCATTAGAGGCCATTTATTGGTAGGGTTGCAAATAGCTAGACTAGGGCTCATGGGCGCTCAAGACCGGTAACCAACCCGTGAGAGGATGTGAGAGCTTCCCGTCTATTATTTGTGGATGACCAATAGGGTTGATGAGTCCATGGTCAAGGAATCTACTGACTCTAGTGGGAAGGATACCGGAAAGGATCACCAGGGGCGAGGAATGGAAGTATCTGGATCTGACTTGATACGATTGAGTAGATGACTTGCATTGGGCTAGGCTTTACTATGACATGTGCCAATACTTATACCAAATGATTATGTGAGAGAGCAGTGACTTAAACCCGAGCCATGGATTGTCCCAAGGGATGTAGGACCTATTGCCTACTGGAGCTGAGTGACCGGACCCACCCAAGAAAAGTATGGTGCTATGACTTAAAGCATGTCTACCATAGAGACTAGTATACATAGAGTTAGAATCATATTTACATCATCTGTTTCATATCATCTTGCATCATGTTATGCTTTGTATCATGTATCTATGTATTATGGATAACTTGCCTTGTTGAGTTCTTTTGAACTCACTCCTTTTGTGTAGTGTTTGTTACACTTTCCTACAGGAGTTGAAGAACTTGATGGCCCCCACTATGAGGAGACCCCCAATGAAGCATACTACCCTTCGGGTGTTGGCTACTACAAAGATTACCCTAAAGGTCCCGCGGGTGATTATGCTACGTTCCAGGATTAGCTCTGTGAAATCCAGCCCAAACCTAGCTAAGACACCCTATCTGTTTTGGGTGAAGAAATGTTAGTTTAATGTTACACCTTGAAGTTGGACCTTGATTTCAGTGTTCTATCTCCTTCTTCTCTCTTTTCTTCTTCTTACTGTTCTATCTTGATGTTTTGATTGTGGAGAAGGTGTTACACTACTGTAACTACCATTCTCTAATCTCCTTATGTCTCAGAGTGAACCCCCAATCACTCTATGCATTCCTTGAAACCACATGGTGAATCTCCTCAATTCTTCACTGATTTTGATTGAATCTTGGACAGCATGACCATTTTACTATAGCTTCTTTTCTAATTAATGATTAACATGTTTGATCTTAGCCTTTACTGTTGTTCTAATGTATTTCATCTATTCGAATCAATTCCCCTTTCTTTCTAGCCATTTTAGCCTTCTATGTTGACCATTGATATAAGCATTCTAGTAAGTTTATATTTTTTATTCCTCTCATTCTAGGATTAGTATTCTTTTGATTTTCTATTTAGTTATTCTTGCCTCTGATATGTTCTTGATATTCTATTAGAGTGAAGCCTTGTTCTCTCTAATTCTTCCCTTGAATCCATGGTGAGTTTGCTATAAGAACCATGTTTCCAATTTAGAAACTGATGTTCCCAATTTATAAAGTACTGATTTTGGACCATGGATGATGTCCAATTCATGCTAGATAGTCTTAGTATGTTTGTGTGAAGTTCCCTTTCAAATTTTAGATCAATCGGACTTCAAACGAAGAAGCTATGACCAAAACAGTGCATTTTTGTACCTTGATGTCTCCATTGGTCGACTGATTGGTCGATTTGGGCAAAAAAGACCAATCAATCGACCAATGAGATCTGTTTTGCTGATTAGGTCATTGCTTGCTTTATTTAAGTCTAATCTCGAGTCTACTTCGTATTTTCTGCCTCCTAAGCCCTCGGAACGAGCCGAAGCTCCATTTCAACTATTTCTTTTGCATCCAAGGTTGGATTCTTGCAAGGACTCTTGCGTTTCTTCTCTTCTTGCATCGAAAGGTATGTTACGCTCTCTTCTTCTTCTCCATCTCTGATTTTCTTTCCTTTTTGGGCTGAGACAGTAGAGAAAATGTTGCATTCTCTGTTGCAAGCATCCCTCTACTCGTCTCTCATGATTTCCTAAGGATTAATTGCTAATGCAATGATCTTAATCATGATCATTGCAAGCTTTTGAAGGAATCATGATCTTGTCTTCGTTCATCTTTTGATTCAAATTCTGATCTTCTTAGATATGTTTTATTGATCATATTAGTAGTCAATCGCTATGTTTTCTTTACAAGAGTTGTAACCTGTCAGTCTCTAGTTCTTTCTTCTTGATCATACCATGCTTTCTTCGAAAACCATGACTGATACATTTATGGTAAGTTTTGTTTCCTTATTTGTGTCTTCAGATTTTTGATCAATGATAGTGTTAGGTTTGTTCCTTAGCACTAGAATACTATCATGATAATTCCTTTCTTGTTTGGTGGCAATTCGAATCACAAAATTTGGATTTCGGATCAGAAATCCTTGTTTTTGTCTGTCACTAACCCTGTTGGTCGACTGGGTCAAGAGACCAATCAATCGACCAATGAGGACAACAACCTCATATTTGGTCTGTTTTGGATGATTTGATCTCTTACCTTCTAGGTTTCTTTCCTAATATGATATATATACTTGTTTAGGACCTTCTTGCCAAGTTTGAGAAGATTCTCCTTGATTCTTGAGATTCCCTTCAAGTTATATAAGGAAAGGATAGTTATTTCTTTAATTACATAGGTTGCATGATTTAGTTTCCATATTTGAATCTTTTTTATTTATTTCCATAAATAGCTTCTTATATTGATGTACTACCGATGCAACTACTCTAATCACAGTAGCATTACTTGTTTACATTATTTAGTTTATGTATGACTTTACTTGCCAATTATATATGAGTTGGATCATGTTCTTGATTACTTTCCATATGGGGAGTTACTATACTTGTGATATGATTGATTGATGACTGTGACTGTATAGGTATGGTTTGGAAAGGAGAGGTGTCCTTTTGACACTTCTGTCCTTGGACATCAGCGGGAATATAATGGGATGTTTCTGGAGATGCCTTTTGACACCTTCCTGAACTATTGATTTTCATACCTAGGGCTGTCTAGCAGTGTTTGGCTAGGATGTCCCCGTTGTATCAGACCCTAGTCGGAAGGGTATTGAGACCGAACGACCCATGGTAGCAATGGGGATTCATGGGCGCTCAAGACCGGTAACCAACCCGTGAGAGGACAGGAATCACATTGTGGGGGCCATTCATTAATAGGGTTGCATATGGATAGACCTGGGCTCATGGGCGCTTAAGACTGGTAACCAACCCATGAGAGGACGTGAGAGCTTCCCATTTACCATAACCAATAGGGTTGATGAGTCCGTAGTCAGGGACTATGAGGACTATAGTGTGAAGGATACCGGAAAGGATAGCCAGGGGCGAGGAATGGATGTATCTGGAACTGAGTTGATATAACTAAGTAGAAGACTTGCATTTGGCTAGGCTTTACCTTGACATGCGCCAATACTTAGACCAATGGTGATGTGAGAGAGAGGTGACCTAAACCCCAACCATGGAATGTCCGGAGGGATGCTGGACCCACTACCAAACGGCGTTGTGTGATGAGACCCTCCCAAAGAAGTATGGTGCTACGACATAAAGCATGTCTGCCAATAGAGACCAGCATACTTAGAGTTAGATTCATACATTCATTGTTTGTCTCATACCATATTGCATTTATGTTTTGCTTTGAAATCCTGCCATTTATGTTATTATGGATTTAACTGCCTTACTGGGTTTCTTTTGAAACTCACTCCTTTTGTACTATGTCTTTGTTAGATTTCTCAACAGGTTCAGAATACCATGACGGTGCGTACAAGGAAACACAGGGTGAAGAAGATGAAGACTGAAGAAGAAGAAGAGCTGACTGAAGATGTGGATTAGAATTCTCTTATTTCTTCTAGACTTTTATTTTACTTGCATTAACTTAGGGCTTTGCCTTAGATTTCGATCTACCTTCCACATATGTTTGTGGAGTATATGTGAAATCCCCCGGATTTCTACCCCTTTAACCCATGGTTTTAAGACCGAGAATCTGAGCCTGGATTCGGCAATAATCGTGGACCATTCAAATCAAGCCCGAAGGATTGGAAATTGAACCAATGTTGGTGGATGACCCTTATAATGACTCAAAAACTCTCCTAGAGTTTAAGTGAAGAGAGAAGATTAGTCTCGATAGTGTAAAAAGGGTAATTTTGGAATATCTTTAGATCAGTGATGGAGAATCCGATTGACTCAAATATTATATCAAATTGAAGATCGTCAAAATACCTTTCCAACGAGCCAAAAATCATCAAAATCGAAGTTCGTTTGGGGTCCAACCATGGACCAGAAGTTTGGGCCGTTTGGGTGAACCAACCCCCACCCTATTTTCTATTTAGGGGCAAAATTGGAATTTTGGATTTTTAAACCCTATTTATGTTTTATCTCATCCGTAAATGCATTTTTAGAGGCTAGAAAGAGGTGGAGGCTTTGGAGAAAAGGAGAAACAAAAGAGAGGAGCGATTTCCATTCTTCCGAAGGTCTGTGTTCGGAATCTTCGCAAAATCACTACGAAAGGTTAGTTTTCTTTAATCCTTCTCTTACTCACAATTTTGTGAGTATTTTCTCTCCTTTCCTTTTGGGGAATCTTGAAAGGGAAGCACGTTAGGTTGATTGCTTACTTCTCAATCCTTATTTTAATGTCCCTTCCTAGTTTGTGGGAGTAATTTCTTTTATCTTCTTTTGAGGGATCTATGAAAGGGAATAATGATAGGTATCATACAAGCTTATATTTTCTTATATTAATGTTTCCCTTGAGTATGGGAGTAATGGTAAGATCCCATGCTAAGGTTTACGCATTTTGACTCTCTAGGTCACCCACGGGTGATTTATGAGAGCCAGATTTGGGGCTTTTTGAGATGAGTCAAATTTAATAAAATTGAAGGTACCCGCAGGATCCTTTTGTTTCCAATTAGACTTTCCCAAAGTTTTGCTTCATTATAAAGTTCGAATTGGTAACGAATTAAAGACCATTCACTAGCGAGGTTGAGAACTACCGTTTTTAACCTAGTTTTTTAGAATTGGGTTTTCGTGGGAAGATTTTAGGATATCCTTTGAAACCCAAATGGGCTCTAATTTGTGATAATTATTTCTTTTGCATAAATAGGTTAATATATCTTTAATCATTAATTTGTGGGAGTGGATTCTTGGATTTGGAGGAAGAACAAAGTAAAAGGTGAGGAATATACTTAACTTTATATTATATGTGTAATGATGTTAGTTACTTTTCATTATTGATATCTTGTATTGCTTTAGTATTATCTTGTGGTTATTTTATGTCTTTTGTTAAATATGAATTGTTATAATTTATGTTTATTATTAATTCTGATGTTGCTCCTTGCTTTGAAATATATTATTGTTGTTATGAAATGGAATGTGATTGTATGAGAGGAGAAATATTATTATTTCTTCTACCTTGTATTTTCTGCTAGGGTTGTGGGTTCACCCATTGCCCTAGTGACATTATATGATTGCTTATATTGTGGTTGGGAATGTGGAATGCCCTTTTGGCATTTCTGCCATAGGATACCAGAGGAGGCGGTATGGGACGCATTCCTATGGTGCCCTTGGCTCTTTCTCGATTACTGATTTACATATTTAGGGCATGTCTAGAAGTGTTTGGTTAGGTGACCTCATGAGTACTACTACCCTTTCGGCAGGGGTATTGAAGCCAGTTAACCCGTGATGTTAGTGGCTGGGTCTTGTGTGTCAAGCAGGTCCACTATCATCATGAGATGGTAGGGTTGCATATAATAGACAAGGGCTCATGAGCGCTCAAGACCGGTGAAATGACCCGTGAGAGGACATGGAGAGCATCCTGTCCATTATATGTGGATGACCATAGGGTTAGGGGTCAACGTAGTCTGAGTTGGTTGGTGCCATAGGATACGCTGACTCTAAGTGGGAAAGTATCGAACCAACAGGGCACTAGGCATGAGGGGAGATATTGGATACTGAACCGAGTTGGTTGGTGCCATAGGGGAAGTATCTATACCACATGTAGTACGAGACCGTATGACTTTGCATTGGCCTAGGATTATCCTTGACACGCGCCGAATCTTATACCAATGGTGATGTGAGAGAGTGGTGACCTAATCCCCAACCATGGCTTGACAGGACTTTACACAACAATCGTGCATCAGAGCCGTGAGGGAAGAGTGATGAGACCGCCCAAAGAAGACTGTTGTGTGACTTAATGCGTGTCTACCATAGAGACTTCATGATAGAGTTAGGAGCATAATAATTCATATATCATATCATTGTCATTAATTACATTATCGATATTCATGTTGTATGTATGGTGTGGAATCTTGTGAATGAATGCATGATATGATGTTGAGTTGACCTCACTGAGTTCTGTTGAACTGATTCCTTTTATATGTCTTTTTCTATTAGATTATACTGCAGGTTATGAGGACTTCTTCCAAATGGAGGATTCGTTGCTAGTATATCTTCTTGAAGGAGTGACCGAAGAAGAAGTGGACGCACATGGTGCTTCATGCCAGTATCAAGACTATTCTTTTGGGTGGGATTCCATTAGAGAACTAGTCTAGTTTAGTTTTCCGCTGCGTTGAAAATTACTCTCTTTTCTTTTCAAAACTCTGATGTTATATTTTTATTTTGAAGTAATGGATGATTGTAACCATTATTTCGGTTTTGATAACTTAGTATGATAAACTTGATTTATTCTTGTCCATTTAATTTTGCTATATCATGTTTTGTATGGATTTGTCACTGAACCTAGATCTTGCGGTGTATCACCCCCACGGGCATTTGGGTATGACCGGATCTGGCTGGGTGGGGTGTGACAGTATATGTCACGCCCTCCCAGCCGGTACCCTATCTGGCATACCCGAGAGTGTGATCCACAGCCCGAAGATCAGGTATCGAGTGATCAACCTCCCACATAAACAATAACATAATCATGAACAATCATAATAAAAGTGCGGAAGATAAATCATAGATCCAATAAAGAAAGAATGAATCATAAATGAATCAGAATAATAGATATAATCAGAGTATCAAACAGATAAGTAAAGTGAAGCAAAAATCCCACTTTACATCCAGCGGAAAAGTAGCTCTAAAGAATAAACTAGACAAAATCTAATCCCAGTAGCAAGTACATTGGGTAACTAAATTATTCTCCACTTTATAGACGACATCCTTGTATGTATAGATCTCATAAATAGCACAAGGACGCTTCCACTCGATGGTCGGACTAAGCATCGTACGGAGCATAACCACTCGCGGGATCTTCAGAGTAATTGTGGTAACCGCAATCACCTTCCCTGGAGATATGTCTCTTCGCCTTGCGCTTCTTCATAGGAACCGTCATAGTACTCGCAAGACTGCAGGATAGTCTAACAACATTGTACAATAAAGGAATGAGTTTCAAAGAAACCCGGTAAGGCGATTAAAATCCATAATAACATAAATGGCAGGATTCAGAACAAACATAAATGCAATATGATATGAGACAAACAATGAATGAATGAATCTAACTCTATGGATGCTGGTCTCTATTGGCGGACATGCTTTAAGTCATAGCACCGTACTTCTTTAGGAAAGTCCACTCACATCCTCAACCATTTAAGATATCTTGGATTCTCTCACGGATCATTTCACCGGTCTTGAGCAGCCGATTGGTAATGGGTCCTTCATCCCTCGGGACAAACCTTGGCAGGGGGTTAAGTCAACACACTCTCTCACAACCATTTGGTATAAGATCTTGGCGCATGTCGGGGGTAAAACCTAGCCAAATGCAAGTCTTCTACTTGGTTACATCAAGTCAGATCCAGATACTTCCATTCCTCGTCCCCGACGATCCTTTCCGGTATCCTTCACACTAGAGTCGGCGTATCCTATGGCACCGACCAACTCGGACTACGGACTCATCAACCCTATTGATCATCCACATATGGTAAACGGGAAGCTCTCACGTCCTCTCACGGGTTGGTTACCGGTCTTAAGCGCCCGTGAGCCCAAGTCTAACCATATGCAACCCTACCAATAAATGGCCCCCACAATGTGATTCCTGTCCTCTCACGGGTTGGTTACCGGTCTTGAGCGCCCATGAATCCCCATTGCTACCACGGGTTGTTCGGTCTCAATACCCCTCCGATTAGGGTCTGACATAACAGGACATCCTAGCCAAACACTACTAGACAATCCTAGATATGTCATCCAACAGTTTAGGAAGGTGTCCAGAGGGCATCTCCGGAAACATCCCATAATATTCCCGTAGTAGTCCAAGGACAGAAGTGTCGAAAGGACACCTCTCCTTTCCAAACCATACGTAAGCATACACATGCATCAATTCATATCATCACATATATGGTAACTACATATATGGAAAGAAATCGATATTACAATCACTTGTATAACATTGGTAAGTAAATCATACATGAATCAATTCAATATGAATAAGTAATGCTACTGTAATCAAAGTTATGCAACAGTAGTATATCATTGCAAGAATCTAATTTAGGAAACATATTCATGATATTCAAATATAGAAACTAGATTCATGCTATCTATGTAATTAAGGAAATAACCATCCTTACCTTTTATAACTCGCAAAAGGATCTTAAGAAATCAAGTAAGATCTTGGCAAACTTGAGAAGAAGGTCCTAAACAAGTATATACAACATATTAGGAAAGATCCCTAACAGAAAATATATCAAAACATCCGAAACAGACCAATTCTGGAGTTCTTTGTACTCATTGGTCGAGTGGATTGGTCGAGTGGTCCAGTCGACCAATCAGTCGACCAATGCGAGACGATAGCCTATAAAATCAGAGTTTTAAGATATGAAATCCGAATTTGGTGGTTCAAAAGGGTACTAATCAAGGGGTAGACTACATCAGTAGTATTCTAGCATATAGGGGACCTCAAAACACTAATCAAATCAAGATATCAAGATCCAAATTAGGAAACAAAAAGTTACCATAATTAACTCAAACATGGATCTTGATGAATTTGAAATAGAAAACAAGGACAAGAACTATAGGAGGATGGATCATTGCTTTCGGTAATGAAAACATGAAAACATGCATAGGTCTTCATGGAATAAGGCTTAGAAGCATAAATCTAAATAAGGAAATAAAACCTACCATATATGTAACTATCATGCATCATGAAGAACACATAGTAAGGTAGAAGAGAACAACTAGAATTCTATGGATTATGGATCATGGAAAGAAAACACAACCATTAACCACTAACATGATCAATGAAAGAAGATCCAAAGAGATCGGAATTCAGATTAGAAGATTAACGAGAGATTAAATCATGGTTTGATCATGAATCCTTCAAAAGCTTGCAATGATCATGGTTAAGATCATTGTTCTAGCCTTAAATCCTTAGGATGATCATGAGAACATGTTCAGAGATGTTTGCAACAGAGGATGCAGCATCTCTTCTCTGTCTCAACTCAAAAAGGAAAGAAAAACAAAGATGGAGGAGAAGAAGAGAGAGTAGACATACCTTTTGATGCAAAAAGAAGAGTTCCGACGAAGATCCGTCAAGAAAACACCAAGGATGCAAGAGAGATGACTTGCGAGAGGTCTTTGGTTCGTTCCAGAGGGTTTGGAGGCAGCAAATACGAAGTGGACTCGAGGTTGGGCTTAAATAGAGCAAGAATCAACCTAATTGCCAAAGACAAGCACTCATTGGTCGAGTGGATTGGTCGACTGGCCCGATCGACCAATCGGTCGACCAATGCGGCAACAAGGCCAAAACAGGGAATTGAAGGTCCAGATCAAATCCAAACCTAAAGGGGTTTTGCACACAAGTCAAGTGACTTACCTAATAGGTAGAAATGCCTTCAAACCAAGATAGAGAGCACTCCAAGTCCATCAACTAATTAGATCTTCATCGGGATTCAGTTTCCATAAATAGAACTTCATCATCAACTTTCATGGATTCAAAGCCGGACACCAAGTCCTCTCTTGGGATGGCCCAAAGCTGACTTCTTACTTTACTTCGGGTCATCGGACCTACAAACAACAAGGTTTCCGGGTCAAGGTTAGGGCTGGGTTTCACATTCTCCCCCCCTTAAAGAAATTTCGTCCCCGAAATTGAAAGCGTACTGTGCTTCCAAAGAGGTAAGGAAACTTCTCCTTCATGTCTTCTTCCTTCTCCCAAGAAGCTTCTTCAGGGGTATGGTTCTTCCACCGAATCTTCACCAAAGGAATGGCGCGATTCCGCAGCTGCTTGTCCTTCCTATCCAGGATTTCGGCCGGTTCTTCATCATAGGTCAAATCAGCACTAAGTCCTTCAGTGCTTGCTGCAAAATGTGTTCCGGATTCTCTATGTATTTTCGGAGCATCGAAATATGAAACACATTGTGCACACCAGCAAGAGACGGAGGTAATGCTAATCGATACGCAACAGGTCCAACCTTTTCCAAAATCTCGAAAGGTCCAATGTAACGAGGGCTAAGCTTTCCCTTAACATTGAATCTCATCACACCCTTCATTGGTGAGACCTTCGGAAAGACTTTCTCTCCAACTTGAAATTCCAAATCGGTCCTTCTCTTATCAGCATAAGATTTCTGTCTCGATTGGGCAGACTTAATCCTTTCTCTTATCATATCAACCATAGCACTTGTAGCTTCAACCATCTCGGGACCTAAGACTTTTCTTTCACTGTCTCGATCCAGTACAAAGGTGTCCTACAAGTACTACCATACAAAGCCTTGAATGGAGCCATGCCTATTGTTGCTTGATAACTGTTGTTATAGGCAAACTCAACCAAAGCTAGGTGTTCATCCCAATTACCACCCATATCCACCACACAAGATCTGAGCATGTCTTCCAATGTCTGAATTGTCCGCTCGGATTGTCCATCGATTGTGGATGATGAGCTGTACTCAAGTTCAATTGGGTTCCCAAGGCCTTCTGCAAACTATTCCAAAACCTTGAGGTGAACCTAGGATCACGATCCGAAACAATACTCAATGGCACACCATGCGCGACGAACCACATTATCCACATAAAGCACGGCTAGCTTATCCGGGAGTATGAGTGATCTTCATAGGAATGAAATGGGCTGATTTGGTCAACCTATCAACAATCACCCACACGGTGTCATTGCCTTTACTAGTCCGAGGCAAGCTAGTCACAAAGTCCATGGAGATATCTTCCCACTTCCAACTAGGAATAGGAAGGGGTTGAAGTAATCCAGATGGAGGTTGTCGAACGGCTTTCACACGTTGGCAAGTCTCACACTTGGCAACAAAATCATCAACATCCGCCTTTAGGCCAATCCACCAAAAATGTTCCTTCAAGTCCTTGTACATCTTGGTGCTTCCGGGTGTCTGATAAGACCGACTGGTGTGCTTCCTTCAATATTTCTTTCTTAACTTCATCGTTTGCGAGGCACACACAGTCTTCCTCTAAACAACAAAGCACCATCCATGGATATACCAAAGTCGGGGTCCGACTCGGGATTCGAAGAAATCTTCTCAACTTTGGTCGAAAACTCTTGATCGGAACTCTGCTGAGCAACAATCTTATCTCTAAGACCAGATCTTGCCGTCATGGCGGAAAGAATAAAATCAGAATTCTCGAGGAACGATTTCCAAACCAAAACTCTCAATAGAAGACCACAATGGTAAACTCAAAGCATTCAAATCCAAAGTCTTCTCTACGGTTCTTCCTACTAAGAGCATCGGCAACAACATTTGCTTTCCCAGGATGATCTTGAATATCACAATCATAATCGGAGACTAGTTCCAACCATCTCCTTTGTCTCATGTTCAACTCCTTTTGGGTAAAGAAGTATTTCAAACTCTTATGATCCGTGAAAATGGCAATCTTCTCACCGTAAAGATAATGTCTCCAAATCTTCAAAGCAAAGACAACGGCGGCAAGTTCTAGATCGTGAGTGGGGTAATTCCGCTCATAATCCTTCAATTGCCGAGAAGCATAGGCTACGACCTTGCCATGTTGCATCAGTACACAACCCAAACCAATCTTTGACGCATCGGTATAAACTGTCATACCACCGGAACTATCGGGTATAGTCAAAACCGGGGCACTTGTCAATCTATCTTTCAACTCTTGGAAATTCTTCTCACGGGCGTCGGACCAAACAAACTTCTCTTCTTTCTGGTCAACTTAGTCATAGGAGCAGCCAACCGAGAAAAGTTCTCAATAAACCTTCGGTAGTAACCCGCCAATCCAAGAAAACTTCTTATTTCCGTTCTGACTTCGGTCTCTCCCAATCAGCCACAGCTTGGACTTTTTCAGGATCGACACGAATACCTTCGGCTGAAACTACATGACCAAGGAAAACCACTCTCTTAAGCCAGAAATCACACTTGCTAAACTTAGCGAACAACTTCTTTTCCCGCAACCTTTGCAAAGTGAAACTTAGATGACTCGCATGCTCTTCTTCGCTCTTCGAATAGATCAAGATGTCATCAATGAAAACAATCACAAACTTATCAAGCACATCATGAAATACTCGGTTCATGAGGTCCATGAACACCGCAGGAGCATTGGTCAATCCGAAGGGCATGACTCTAAACTCATAGTGACCATACCGCGTTCGGAAAGCTGTCTTGAAGATATCACTAGACTTCACTTTCAATTGGTGATATCCGGACCTTAAGTCAATCTTCGAGAACACAACTGCACCCTTCAACCGATCGAAGAGATCATCGACTACGGGCAGCGGATATCTATTCTTGATAGTCAACTTATTCAACTCACGGTAGTCGATGCACAAGCGCATACTACCGTCTTTCTTTTTGACGAACAAGACCGGAGCTCCCCAAGGTGACACACTAGGCTGTACGAAACCTCTATCAATGAGCTCATTCAACTGATTTTGCAACTCTTTCAACTCGGTAGGAGCCATCCTATACGGAGCTTTAGATACCGGTGCAGCACCGAGGGACGAGATCAATAGAGAATTCGACATCTCTGTCCGGAGGCACTCACGATAGATCATCGGGGAAGACATCAACAAAGTCGCAGAGACAACTCGACTTCATCGACTCTTTTCTCCACTATACCCTTGCCTTCAGATGAAGCATCATCCACTAGGGCATAGACTTGCATCGGTGCTGAGACAGCACCTTCTTACAAACCCTTCTCTTTTCACCACGAAATTCAAAGACCGGACTTCCACAAATATGGAACTGAATCTTCTTTGAGGAACAAAGGAACACGGCTTTGTGGGCTGTCAACCAATCGATTCCCAAAATAACATCGAAGTCTTTCATGTCAAGAATCACAAAATTGGCCTCCAAGTTCTTCTCACCAACCAACACAGGACATTTAGATAACCCCTTATCTAGTTTCACAACGGACCAGTAGGTGTACTAATCAATAAACAACTAGACAACTTCCCGGGGATTAGGTTAGTCTTCTTGATGAATGCGAGATGACATGAACGAATGAGATGCACCCGTATCAAATAAGACAAATGCGAGAAATAGAAGCGACTAACAATGTACCTGTAATCACATCATGGCTTGGATCCTGCTCGATCTTGGAAATACTGAAAACTCTACCGGAGGGAGGAGCGGGAGCACTCTTCACCACAGGGCGAGGCTGCTGGGCGGGCCGCTTCGGACAGAGCACGAGCAAAATGACCAGCTTGCTTGCGGTAGAAGCAAACGGGATTGCTTTGGATCCAACAACGGGGGTGGCTGCAACAGAGGGCTTCGAACAAAAGGCCTTGCACTTGCACTTGCACTTGCCTGGTGGTCGGTTTCCGCCATCTTTGTTTAAACGGCCGGGCTGCTGAAAACCCGTGTTCGACCTACACTCTTAGCACGAAAGGTAGGAGTGGGGTAGGGTGTAGGTCTCACATAACGACGGTCATTGCGATCCACCAAACCAGAATTCCTTGATTGCCAAGGCTTTTGCACACGAGCACTTTCCTTCTCTGTTTCTTCCAACTTCTTCGAGTTCGCACCACTTGAGCATAGCTCACTATAGGCTGGACTGTGAGGTAAGCTTTAATGGCGGGCGCAGTCCTTTGAAGAACTTCTTTGCTTTGGCGAGGTCTTCCTTCAAAGAATCTGGAGCAAAGAAATGAAGCTCCTCGAACTTCGTTGGTACTCCAACACGGACAAAGTTCCTTGAGTCGGGAATCATAAACTCAGCTTCCTTCGCATCCTTCACCGCCTCGGGAAAGTAGTTCATACAAAAAGCCTCTTTGAATAACTCCCAAGTTACAACTCCTGCATGCAAACCTTCCAAAAACGGGACGAGTGGAAATCCACCATGCATCGGCTTCTTGTTGCAACTTCGCTCAAAGCAAACAAAATCTTCGAGCTTCCGAGCATTGCGGATGTCGGAAAGCCTTCTCCAACTCACGAAGCCACTTGTTAGGAAACAAGGGGTCCTTGGTAACTCCGGTAAAAGTGGGTACTTGCATCTTGAGAAAACTCTCCATCGGGCGAGTATGAGGAGTTCCAGCTAAACCTCCCGCATTCGGGACTGCGGCATGAGGATTCACATTAGCACCAGCCCGGGTCTCATTATGCGAGTCATGAAACCCACCAACATCTGGTTGAACCGAGAGCTGCTTGCTGCTTGCATCATATTGCCCATAATATTGGCAATATCTACGAAACTTCCAACATTCGGGGCACCGGGGATCTCATGAGTACCCGATCAGCATTTGGTATCTCACCACCTCCATGAGGTACTTCACCACCTCCCGAGGTACTTCACCACCTCCATGACCACTTTGGATTCACCACGCCCACTTCTCAGAGTAACCATTCTGCAAAACCGAGAACATCAAAATACCGAATTTCGAAGATTCAACATAAACCACAAGTCCAAATGATTTGAAAACTTAAATCATGCTCAAATATATCCATATAGTCATCAAACAATATTCCATAAGGCAAAAATCACATTTTCCAAAAATTCAACAGCAAATGAGGTCATTGTGACCATTGGTCGAGTGGTTGGTCGAGTGACCCGGTCGACCAATCGGTCGACCAATGAAGACGAGAATGCGAAAATTCGCATTATAAGCCTCATTTCCACATTCCAACCTCATTCAAACTTCTTCCAAAGGTGAGAGAGCTCTAGGGAAAATCTCCAAGAGTTCCCACAAGTGTTCTTGAGGTGATTTAGTGCTTCAACAACAACACCACAACACACCATCTTCACAAACAAGGTAAATCTCT
Source organism: Hakea prostrata (assembly GCF_041222555.1). NCBI lineage: Eukaryota > Viridiplantae > Streptophyta > Magnoliopsida > Proteales > Proteaceae > Hakea > Hakea prostrata. The sequence continues at coordinate 358,384 of NW_028291145.1, forward strand.
CATTCTTCCTTCCATTTTCATCTTCTCATGCTTGCATTTCAATAAAACCATGCTTTACTTGTATCCAATGCTAGAAATCATGCTTAGGAATGCTTAGAAACATATTCCCTAGGTTTTAAACACAATGACATGCATAGACAACAAGTTTTAACACATTTGGTGCTCATCTCGCAAAGTTTTATACCGAAATCGATATCTTTAGAAAAATTTCGTTTTCTCTCAAACCGCTTGAAATTTTCGCACGAGATCAAATGCTACATGCTCAAGATGACATTGTAGATAGGTCCATACAATTTGATTTAACCAATTTCAACTTTTCAAAAATCCAATTTTGACCTAAATTGCAAAATCCCCAAATTTCTTCTTGCTGAATTTTTCGCTTTAATCCAAGTTTTCGATCGATTTTCATCAAAACAACTTCATAGACATGAAATTCCAAGTATTGCGCACATGCTAGTATGTTCAAATCAAATTTCCCCCAAATTTGAAATTTTCCGAAAAATTACGAAAATACCCTTTTGGCTCAAATCTTAAAATAGCACTAATTGGAATTGTCTCTTGTCTCTTCCACGAGATACACCATGCGAGAGGGGAGGACGAGGAGGAGGTAGAGGCCGAGGTCGCATCGTAGGTGCTCTTAGGGGCAGAGGTCGGGTTCCTTTCGAGCCTAGAGAGGAGGTTAGGAGGCCAGGACATGTTTGACACACCTCGGGCCGAGTTTGCATGTACGAGGCCTACTTCAGCTATTGCAACATCGAGATGGGGCGTCTACTTCATTTACGCCAGCTCGGAGCCTTTAGGATCCGGCAGAGGTTCGACACTTTACGGTGGACTCATCTCTTCACCGAGGATTTGCCGGTATACCGGAGCTAGTGAGGTTGTTCTTCAGCAACCTTACTTACGAGAGGAGGCTAGAGGCCGGGGACATCCACTCGGACTTGTCCTCGGGAGCGGGGTCCACCGGACTCGGATTCGCTTCTCTACCCGGACACTTGGCTGAGATCTTGCGGGTCCCTTACTATCCACGGCGGTGTGTGTGGATACTGCGAGGAGCAGATCCGGACAGCCATCGATGCCGTACGAGCTTCGCGAGATATGCTCTACGCTATGGGATAGCCGTCGATGCTACACACCGTGGACTAGCGGACGGATGACGGGCTCTGCACGTATTATCGGTCGCATAGTCGGCCGAAACATCATGCCGAAAGCCGGACATCACCATCGGGTCACGGTGATGGAGGCCTTGGTCATCTACCGCATCTACATGGGCTTCGAGATCGATCTCTCCTACATCATTCAGCGGGTCATGCTTTGGACTTAGTTCTGCGGCCTAGCATGCGGAACCTTTGCTATGGGAGGCTTCGACTTTGATCTTCGGGCATTTCGGGGTGAGTTTCGAGGATACACCGATGGACACTAGATCACGGGGATACCCCATTGGGACTCGGACCATTCGACGGATGAGACTACATCGGTTAGAGAGATCTCCTGGTCCGGAGGGTGAGGATGATGATGAATCGGAGGATGAGGATCGGGGATCGAGAGGATGGAGGAGAGGATATCGGTCCTGATAGTGATGATCAGGCCGGAGATGATCTGAGATATGCGCGAGGGTGAGCACTGTGCATCACGAGTTTCCTTCATCACACTTCGAGGCGGGTGGCCCTTCACATGCGGTTCCGGAGACTTCGGATCTTAGTGCACGAGATGAGATCGATGACTTCCATGCTAGAGAGGATGGAGGTCGGACAGGAGCAGATGTACGAGAGGATGGAGTCACGACGGGATAGGATAGAGCATCGGGTGACTCGGCTAGCGAGAGGAGTTCGGAGCATACGAGAGATCGAGTAGATCACCTAGATAGATGTGTACTTTAGGATTTTCCATTTATGCATTTCAGATGTAATCATTGTAAAAACTTTTGAAATTAATGAAGTTCATTTTGTTTCTCTTTAATTATTGTATGTTATGCACTTTTCTTTTCCTTGCATTAGTGTCATTTGTTCAAGTATAATTATGGTATGTTATTCGAAATGTTCTGTTAAACCTCAAAGGTCAAGTTTCTAATTCGGTGTTCTATTATTCATTTCTAAGAGTAGAAGAGTCATTTCGGATCAATGACTCGGGAATGTTCGATTGTTGTCTTTTGTGGTTAGGATCACCTCGAACCTTGGGCTCCGATACCAATCATCCGCCCTCCCGGCCCGGTACCCTATCCGGCATACCCGAGAGTGTGATCCACGGCCGAAGATCGGGTATCGAGTGATCAACCTCCCACATAAACAATAACATAATCATGAACAATCATAACAAAAGTGCGGAAGATAAATCATAGATCCAATAATGAAAGAATGAATCATAAATGAATCGGAATAATAGATATAATCGAGTATCAAACGGATAAGTAAAGTGAAGCAAAAATCCCACTTTACATCCAGCGGAAAAGTAGCTCTAAAGAATAAACTAGACAAAATCTAATCCCAGTAGCAAGTACATTGGGTAACTAAATTATTCTCCACTTTATAGACGACATCCTTGTATGTATAGATCTCATAAATAGCACAAGGACGCTTCCACTCGATGGTCGGACTAAGCATCGTACGGAGCATAACCACTCGCGGGATCTTCGAGTAATTGTGGTAACCGCAATCACCTTCCTGGAGATATGTCTCTTCGCCTTGCGCTTCTTCATAGGAACCGTCATAGTACTCGGTACTGCGGGATAGTCTAACAACATTGTACAATAAAGGAATGAGTTTCAAAGAAACCCGGTAAGGCGATTAAAATCCATAATAACATAAATGGCGGGATTCAGAACAAACATAAATGCAATATGATATGAGACAAACAATGAATGAATGAATCTAACTCTATGGATGCTTTGGTCTCTATTGGCGGACATGCTTTAAGTCATAGCACCGTACTTCTTTAGGAAAGTCCACTCACATCCTCAACCATTTAAGATATCTTGGATTCTCTCACGGATCATTTCACCGGTCTTGAGCAGCCGATTGGTAATGGGTCCTTCATCCCTCGGGACAAACCTTGGCGGGGGTTAAGTCAACACACTCTCTCACAACCATTTGGTATAAGTCTTGGCGCATGTCGGGGTAAAACCTAGCCAAATGCAAGTCTTCTACTTGGTTACATCAAGTCAGATCCAGATACTTCCATTCCTCGTCCCGACGATCCTTTCCGGTATCCTTCACACTAGAGTCGGCGTATCCTATGGCACCGACCAACTCGGACTACGGACTCATCAACCCTATTGATCATCCACATATGGTAAACGGGAAGCTCTCACGTCCTCTCACGGGTTGGTTACCGGTCTTAAGCGCCCGTGAGCCCAAGTCTAACCATATGCAACCCTACCAATAAATGGCCCCCACAATGTGATTCCTGTCCTCTCACGGGTTGGTTACCGGTCTTGAGCGCCCATGAATCCCCATTGCTACCACGGGTTGTTCGGTCTCAATACCCCTCCGATTAGGGTCGACATAACAGGACATCCTAGCCAAACACTACTAGACAATCCTAGATATGTCATCCAACGGTTTAGGAAGGTGTCCAGAGGGCATCTCCGGAAACATCCCATAATATTCCCGTAGTAGTCCAAGGACAGAAGTGTCGAAAGGACACCTCTCCTTTCCAAACCATACGTAAGCATACACATGCATCAATTCATATCATCACATATATGGTAACTACATATATGGAAAGAAATCAGTATTACAATCACTTGTATAACATTGGTAAGTAAATCATACATGAATCAATTCAATATGAATAAGTAATGCTACTGTAATCAAAGTTATGCAACAGTAGTATATCATTGCAAGAATCTAATTTAGGAAACATATTCATGATATTCAAATATAGAAACTAGATTCATGCTATCTATGTAATTAAGGAAATAACCATCCTTACCTTTTATAACTCGCAAAAGGATCTTAAGAAATCAAGTAAGATCTTGGCAAACTTGAGAAGAAGGTCCTAAACAAGTATATACAACATATTAGGAAAGATCCCTAACAGAAAATATATCAAAACATCCGAAACAGACCAATTCTGGAGTTGCTGTACTCATTGGTCGAGTGGATTGGTCGAGTGGTCCAGTCGACCAATCAGTCGACCAATGCAGACAGTAGCCTATAAAATCAGAGTTTTAAGATATGAAATCCGAATTTGGTGGTTCAAAAGGGTACTAATCAAGGGGTAGACTACATCAGTAGTATTCTAGCATATAGGGGACCTCAAAACACTAATCAAATCAAGATATCAAGATCCAAATTAGGAAACAAAAGTTACCATAATTAACTCAAACATGGATCTTGATGAATTTGAAATAGAAAACAAGGACAAGAACTATAGGAGGATGGATCATTGCTTTCGGTAATGAAAACATGAAAACATGCATAGGTCTTCATGGAATAAGGCTTAGAAGCATAAATCTAAATAAGGAAATAAAACCTACCATATATGTAACTATCATGCATCATGAAGAACACATAGTAAGGTAGAAGAGAACAACTAGAATTCTATGGATTATGGATCATGGAAAGAAAACACAACCATTAACCACTAACATGATCAATGAAAGAAGATCCAAAGAGATCAAAATTCAGATTAGAAGATTAACAGAGATTAAATCATGGTTTGATCATGAATCCTTCAAAAGCTTGCAATGATCATGGTTAAGATCATTGTTCTAGCCTTAAATCCTTAGGATGATCATGAGAACATGTTCAGAGATGTTTGCAACAGAGGATGCAGCATCTCTTCTACTGTCTCAACTCAAAAAGGAAAGAAAAACAAAGATGGAGGAGAAGAAGAGAGAGTAGACATACCTTTTGATGCAAAAAGAAGAGTTCCGACGAAGATCCGTCAAGAAAACACCAAGGATGCAAGAGAGATGACTTGCAGAGGTCTTTGGTTCGTTCCAGAGGGTTTGGAGGCAGCAAATACGAAGTGGACTCGAGGTTGGGCTTAAATAGAGCAAGAATCAACCTAATTGCCAAAGACAGCACTCATTGGTCGAGTGGATTGGTCGACTGGCCCAGTCGACCAATGCTGACAGCAAGGCCAAAACAGGGAATTGAAGGTCCAGATCAAATCCAAACCTAAAGGGGTTTTGCACACAAGTCAAGTGACTTACCTAATAGGTAGAAATGCCTTCAAACCAAGATAGAGAGCACTCCAAGTCCATCAACTAATTAGATCTTCATCAGGATTCAGTTTCCATAAATAGAACTTCATCATCAACTTTCATGGATTCAAAGCCAGACACCAAGTCCTCTACTGGGATGGCCCAAAGCTGACTTCTTACTTTACTTCGGGTCATCGGACCTACAAACAACAAGGTTTCCGGGTCAAGGTTAGGGCTGGGTTTCACAGTATATTTCCGCTATACTCTACAATTATCTTTTGATTTGGTATCATGTTTTCCGCACTCTGATATTCTTAGTGATCCTTCTGAGATCCTTTTTGAATTTTATTATTAACTGATTAGAATACAATGATTTGTTCTTGCTTTTGATTATGTTATTGTGCTAAATGGATATGATCGTTCCTAAACTTGATCTTTTGGGCTATGGATCACTCCCCCGGGTAACTCAGATAGGGTAGAGGCTGGGTGGATTTGGCAGGATGTGACAAGCTCTACCCTGGCGTGGGAGCAACCGTGCCTAGTGTCTTTTGTTTACACCTATGAGGATATTTTGTATTAAACTGAAGAAACATTAGTTTAGATGCTTATCTTTTATTTCTATCTTTAGAGACTTGGATCTATAACCCTTATGATTTTCGAACTACTTTCCGCTGCAACTTAGGGAGTGAATTCTGCTCACTCTCTATACTCTGATTATATTATGCATTGATATCTTTTACTTCCGCACTTTGATTATATTATCTCTTTTAATCTTGTCTTGATCTTATGGTTTGTATGACATTACATTGATTAAATTGTTCATGATTGTGTTATTGCGTATGTGGGAGGCATGGTTCCTCGATACTTGATCTTTGGGGCTATGGATCACATACCCGAGTATGCCAGGTAGGGTACTGGCTGGGTGGATGTGACACATATTGTGAGTGAATGCACTCACCTTATATCCAACTTTGTAAACTTCGAAAAAGTGATCAGAGAGCAAGTCCAAAATCAGAAAATAACCCTAAACAAACATGTTAAGAGTATAAGGAACAAACTCTAATGATCGGAGACGAAACAGATTCAAAACGAGGAAAAGTTGCTATCAAGCACACCCTTGTTCGATGGCCTTGGTTGATGGTATCGACCAAGAGGATCAACCAAAGGGTGCTCCCTTTGAAAGTTGCTAGATTTTGGTTCCCAAAAGCCAAAACCAACACTTGGGTCCTCAACCAACTTAAGGAAAGCTCTTATCTGACTCCATAGGACCTTCCAAAGTTTTCAACACTGTACTCAAGGTCCATCTTCCAAGTCCATCTTCATTTAGGCCACATCTTCTTCTGAAATCATACTAGGTTTCCAAGATAGGTTCAACAGAGAAGGCCCACAATTGACTTCTACCTTGACTTCAAGTCTTCAGACCTACAACATAGAATTTCAGATTAGGGTTGGTGTGGGATTTCACAAATGGGGATTCACTATAAGATTATGAGGATCAGAGATTAAGTCATTACAGTAGTGTAAGATCTTTCTCACAATCACAACAATGGGTTGAAATAGTAGTGAGAATAGAAGCAAATACTAACTTTGTAGAAGAAGATTCAACAGAGAAACTCCTACGGATGCTTGGAGATCTTCCTTGGCTTTGAGAGAAAGCTCTAGGGTTCTTCCCACGTTCTCCATCAATTTAGAGGTGAAGTGGTACTAATTAAATCAAAGTTTGAATATATAGGGTTTCAAAACCTAATTTCCCCAAAATTGACAATTATGCCCCAAGGGAAGCCTTGGTTGCTTGGCTTGGTCACCCCAAGGCAATCGACCAAGAAATGGCAAAGGGTAAAATTCATATTTTTGTCTCCGAAGGCCACAAGCTTCACATGGGTGCTTCACCAACTTAAGAAAGGGGTCTTACTTGGTTCTATAGGACCTTCCAAGGGTATCGTCATTGTATTCAAAATCCATCTTCCAAGTCCAACATCATTCCAGTCACATAATCATCCAAACTCACTCGGGGTTTTCATACTAGGATATTCATCATCTGCCTCCAAGGGTTCTAGGTCAGACCTAATGGGTTCAAATTTGGATGGCCCACAACTGTCTTCTTCCTTCACTTCGGGTCTTCGGATCTACAATATGGATTTCCAGGTGGGGTTAGGTGGGATTTCCCATTCAATTCTCCCATCGTGAGAGAGACAGATCAATACAGTTCAATGGACCAATTCATTACCATGAAGAACTCAAGGTTTGTAAAGTATGGTCTTGGGCCTATATAAACCCAACCTCATCTTTGCATGTGATATGGAGAAAATATAACCGAACCTGGTTCAATCTTGGTTCGACCCTCAACTCCGGTCGGGATGAAAGGAATTGACTCGCTTCTGAGCAAACCGGGTCCAGGAGATAGCTTGCTGAGGAAGAAAACTAACTTAGTCACAAGCACGCCCTAATCCACTACGACCAAAATAGGCTAATCGACAAAGAGACAGGTAGCAGCATTTGGCAGCTGTCACTTATCGCTATTATATGGTAACTACCATATAACGATCGTATTATCAAAGGAGTCATCTACTAGTCCAACCTAGTAGGGATCTATCACTCAATGGATCTATCTGTTAAGATTTGATGACTATCCGAAGAAGGCTCAAATACATCCAACGAAGGAGATTCGAAGGTACACTCTATATAAGACATCACCTACTCATAAGGTAGAAGGAGAGAAAAAAGGACATATACAATCTGAATCATATTCTCGTTATTCATTCCTTAGCTTTGTGCTCGAGCAGAGCCGTTTGTGATTAAGTTCATCAACTAACTTAGCCTTCGGAGGTGGACTCCCGATCCCAGCGGTCGGGCCACATCTGATGTTTGTTTTTGCAGGTCATCCAGAAGAGATCTAAGGGCTGAGCAGATTTTGGACGCATCAGCATGCAATGCAATTGGTTTCTTGAATTCAAAGACCATGTACCCTTTGCCGAGAGGATGGATCACTACCCCATTCTTAATTGCCCAAGAATGAGTTGCCTTTGCACAAAAAGCATCCAGTGACACCAGACGAAAGTTCACCATGACTATCAAATGCAAACTTGAATTTGTCACGCTGGGGAATGACTATATGCCTTGTTGCCTTGATTTAATTGGTCTCGATAGCGATCCCACTATGCATGGCTGCATAAGTTTTCTTCAAGATCCCTTCTCCTAGATCGCTCGCTGGTGATAGATCCAACAGTTTTTCCCCTCCCAAATTTCCCGAAGGTTCTCTCTCTCCTATCTCGAATAATATGTTAACCATATATAACATGTATTTAACCCAAAAAAAAAAAAACCATCCATAACATGTACATGTTAGATAATAGCTACCCCTACTGCCCTATTTACCTTCAAGTCCATTGCAGTTTTCAAGATTAAAAAATTAAGAAGGGAGGAGGAGTGGGTGAAAAGAACAACGATTGATTTTAAAGTATTTTTCAAAATGTTCCACACTTATAAGATTAAAAAATCAAGAAGGGGAGAGGAGCAGCTGAAAAGACCAACGATTGATTTTGAAGTATTTTTCAAAATGTTCCACACTTATAAGACATTTCTCAAAGGTAAAATCTATATTTTTCATCTTACATGTAACTCACACAGTCAAGTGGGCCTGTTTGGTTACATGAATCCAGAGATTTGAAATCTCTGGATTCATGAATCTGAGAATTATACCATTTGGTTGTAAAAATCTCTAGATTCATGAAATCTAGAGATTCGCTTTTTTACACTAAAAACGTGAATCTGTAGATTTATGGGTAAGGAGTGAAATCCAGAGATTTCAAAAAAGCTATACATTTGCACATTCACAAAAATCACGTCAATCAATTAGTTTTTTAGGATGAATCCATAGATTTCATTCCACAACCAAACATTTAATTTTATAATTATGACTCCATAGATTTGAAATCTCTAGATATTTGAAATCTCCAGACTCATGTAACCAAACAGGCCCTAAGGACATTTACAATCGAATAAATTCTACGGAGTGCAAACGTGATCGTATGCAAACCCTTTGAATGTCTACGTAATTTATTAAATTAAAAAATTGAAATATATAAAAAATAAAAAGAAAGGCAAAAAGATGACTTGGGCGCATCATGAGCACAAAATTATTTGGATTGTTTTTCTTTTTTGATAATAAAAACGTTTTATATAGAGAGAAATTAGGAATTGGAAATATTACATATAGTGCGAGCAAGAGTTGAACCCTTAATCCTAAGGGTGTCAATACGGTATCGAAACTGTTTAACCATACTGTACCGTACCTTTTAAAACCGCACCGTACCATACCGATTCAAAATCGGTACGGTATGTACCGAAACCATTTTCTGGAATTTGGTACGGTATGGTTTTGGTTTCAGACGGTATACCGTAATACCGTACTGAATTACCAAATACCGAACTGTATCGAATACCGTTTTTAAGGTTAGTTTTGTAATTTTAGTTTAACCTTTAAACCTTAATAGGTGAATAACCAAGGTGCTAAAGGACTATAGTTGTAATAGATGGTTCTTCCATTTCTGTAGATCTTAACCAGTTAGTCTCTAAACAACTTGTGCTAGTTTGGGATTTTATTTCTATTATTTGTTTCCCCACCAATCAAGTTGCCTACTTGCCTAATAACCATTAACCTCCTAGCAGCAAGAGCCAAGAAAGCATAGTGTTTAATTTGTATTTGCAATTTTCCAAGCATTTCAAGTCTAAAATGTACATGGGTGTTTCGTTATATTGGAAGCCTAAAAAATGTTGTCTTGTATAGGAGAGAACAGACAAACATGTAGGCAGGTTTGAATTCCATAATCGCTAATGTTGTCTCCATTTTTTTGTCTCATCCATGTCTTTCAGGCTATCTTAAGGGTATGTTTCCCCTGGCTATTATTTGGCTTAATCAATCTCTTCTCTTTCTCATCTATTGGAGTGCCCTTCTAAATTAAGGTTCCTTCACAAAGTGATATGATTTTATACTGAATTCATACCGTACCATACACCAAACCGTTCCGTTTTTGTCGTACCGATTTCATATCGAAATCGTACCGAACTGTTTTTAAAATACCGTTTTCATATCGTACCGAATTTATATGGTATGGTACAATTATGGTTGGATGGTTTGAAATGCGGTACCGTACCGTACCGTACCGTATTGATACCCTTATTTAATCCTCTCCATTGGGAGATGAGATTTTCAACCAATCTAATAATCCTCTATTGGCAATAGCCATATATTTTTTTTTTTTGGATATGAGGTTCATTCGGGCTAGCTTACGTGCACCACGATTACATCCTCAATGGAGCTTTTATATAATTAATATTGCCGAATGGGTGCGAACCCAAGACTTTAACTGTTTTACTAACCCATTGATGCGTCCAAAATCTGCTCAGCCCTTAGAACTCTTGTGGATGACCTGCAAAAACGAACGTCAGATGTGGCCCGACCGCTGGGGTCGGGAGTCCACCTCCGAAGGCTAAGTCAGTTGATGAACTGATCATAAATGGCTCTGCCTGAGCACAAAGCAAAAGAATGAATATTGAGAATACGATTCAGATTGTATATACCTCCCTTGTGGGCAGGTGATGTCTTATATAGTGTGTACCTTCGAATCTCCTTCATTGGAAGTATTTCAGCCTTCTTCGGATAGCCGTTAGATCTTAATGAATAGATCCGTGGTTGGGCTAATAGATAACTCCTTTGATAATATGAATGTTATATGGTAATTATCCATATAATAACGATCGGTATCTTCCGCAAGTGTTGTTAACTGCCTCCTTGACGATTAGTCCACTCCGATTATCGCAGATTCGGGCGTGCTTGTTGACTGAGTCAGCTTACTTCCTCAGCAAGCTATCTTTTGAACCTGACCCACTCGAAAGCGAGCCGATTCCTTTCTTCTTGACCGGAGTCGAGGGTCAAACCAAGGGCAAACCTGATTCGATTATATTTTCTCCGTATCACGAGCCCCCCAGACCAAGCGTTCGGGCAATTCCAAGGGCTTGGTTTTGAACTTGATAATCTGTTGAAAGAGGGTTTTGCATAATCCTCAGCTTATTAAATGTCGTATCGCATTTAATGTGGCTGTACTGCTTTTTCCTCGAGCATCGTGAATGTCTTCACTTTCTATGGGGGTGACGCCACGCATCCTCTGCAGCCGAAATCATCATTGCTCATGAAATCAAAACGACGGTTTCTGAATTGCCTGTTTTGATTCATGAGTTCAAACTTTCGAACTGCCTTCAAATCACGATCATTGATGTTGAATCCATCTTGATCATACACGTCCCCGATCATCTGTGTGAGTGCTTAAAAGCGGTTCGTTGTCCTCATACGTTTCATTCTCTTTGACTGGAATTTTGAAACTTCATCGTCTTCTTCGCACTCTAACAATCTTCTCACCCTTAGGCTTTCTCTTTCAGTGAATCAGTAAGTCCACTGACTCCTTTGTACCCTTTACTTGTTATCTCGATTTTTTTACTTTCATCTCCAATTTCTTTTTTGTTAAAAACCACAACCAGACCTTTACAATGATGGGAGGCGGTAGGGTTTCTTCTGAAATTCCTTCTAAACATAGCGCCGGTAAGGGCGACTCTGGTGATGAGGCCTTTGCATCTGTCCCTCCTGAACAGTCACATAGTGACAAGAAAACTTTAACTGCACTTTGGCGTGACTTTGAAGAAGTTAGCCAACAGAAAAGAGCAAAAGAAAGTGCTTAGGCTTCTTCTGCGCTTCTTGAGTCCTGGACCATCCGAACTCTAAAGGCGATTGCCGAATCTTCTGGGCAGTCAAAACAACCTATCAAGTCCACTAATGAACCTGGTTCTGTTCCCTCCTCCTTTACTGAGGAGAACCTTCCTTCGGCCATCGAACGCTTTGACTTTCCTTCTTCGTACCATCTTAGAGCTCCCACTCCTGATGAAAGGGTTAATTCGATCCTTCCTGGCGAATTTTCCTTGTATATAGATACTCTAGAAAGAGGAGTTCGCTTTCCCTTCTTCAATACTTTGTTTTCTACCATTTTAAATCACTGGGAGATTTGTCCTGGCATGACTCGATCGATGCGCAAGCAGGATTTTCTAGACATAGTTCAGCAACTTCAAACAGGGATTTGGAGGGCTATATGGGGTCAAATTTAGTGGGGTTTTCTCCTACAATTCCATCAAGAAGTTTAGTTTCGGGAAATACCTTCGGATTGAGCACAGGAGTTCATTAGGTATTTCAACTAATTCACCCCTCTTCGGTGTGCAGATTCAAAACTAACATCGACAATGCTCTCAAGTGAGGGGCATCATCGTCAATGTATATGGGCTTGGGCTCCGACACCAAATCATCAACCAAAAGGGTCCACAAGTCTATTTTCCCCCCCACTTCGGGTCTTCGGACCTACAAACATAACAGATTCCGGGCCGGGTCAAGGTTAGGATAAGGCCGAACATTATAGATCTACCCTAAGGGAATGGTTTGTCATGACTTCCTAAGGCTTTCAAAGATAATGTCCATCATTCTTTACAATTTCATCAACTCCAATTCAATTATTGATATTTAGCATATAGAACATAGGGTTTCAAATTGGGGGTTTTTAATTGGACCGTTGGATCGTCATGAAATTTAGTGTGTAGTGTCCTCATATTGTTATAATCATGCCCTCCAAACTTCATGTCGATCGGAGCACCGGAAGGGCAGTTTCTGACCAAGTATTCATTGCTGCTCACTGGTTAACAAGTCTTGGTCGACTGCTTGGTCGATGAGTCGACCAAGCCAGTCAACCAAGAGATGGTAACACCCTATACTCAGCCGAATTGATTCGTTTGACCTCCGATTCGATTGTTTTCTTCTCTGATGTTACTTGTATGTTGTTTAGGGTACCAACATTGACTTTTGGGACTATTCTTGGTGATCATTGATTTTATTTACGACTCGATTAAGGTAAGGACGGTTATTACCATAATTACATGAATTATGTGAATTATTCCTCTATGTTGGAAACTTGGTAGATTCACATTAATTGTTATATTTCTAACATCATATGGCTGTTGTATATACTTCAAGACAATAGTACCATGTTATACATCACTTTGATTATCATGATTATGTATTCTTGTTAATTACATATGTGATTGATCATGCTATATTACATCTCGTTCATATGATGAAATTTCATTTATGTGTGATGTGATGGAATTGAGAATGTGATTGAATAGGAATCATTTGGGATTGGGGAATGTCCTATTGACATTTCTGTCCTTGGACATCGGAGGGAATAGTATGGGATGTTCTCCGAAGATGCCCATCGACGCTTTCCCGGATCATTGGATGACATACATAGGATTGTCTAGATGTATGGGTAGGACTATCCTTGTTGTATCAGACCCGAATCGGAAGGGTATTGAGACCGAACGACCCGTGGTAGAGTATGGTTGATGGGCGCTCAAGACCAGTAACCACTCTATGAGAGGACTTAAACCATACTGCGGATATCCGAAAGGGGTCATTTATTGGTAGGGTTGTAAATGGATAGACCTGGGCTCACGGGCGCTCAAGACCGGTAACCAACCCGTGAGAGGACATGAGAGCTTCCCGTTTACCATTTGTGGATGACCAATAGGGTTGATGAGTCCGTAGTCCGAGTTGGTCGGTGTCATAGGATACATTGACTCTAGTGTGAAGGATATGGAACCGAGTTGGTCGGTGACATAGGGAAAGTATCCGGATCTGACATGATACGACTGAGTAGATGACTTGCATTGGGCTAGGCTTCACCATGACATGTGCCAATACTTATACCAATGGTGATGTGAGAGAGTGGTGACTAAATCCCCAACCATGGTTTGATGAGGACTTTACCCAATTACCACGGCAGACCCAAGATATCTTATGATTGAGGGGGAGTGACAGACGACCCAAAGAAGTATGGTGCTATGACTTAAAGCATGTCTACCTTAGAGACTAGCATACTTAGGGTTAGAATCATATATCATCATTGTCTCATATCATATTGCATCATGCTATGTTTTGTATCATGTAAATTATGTTATTATGGAATGGCTGCCTTCGCTGAGTTCTTTTGAACTCACTCCTTTTTGCAACATCTTTTGTTAGACTCTCCTGTAGGTACTACCACTGTTGACTATGATGGTCGACAATTTGAAGACCAAGTTGGTGAATCATACAACACTGGTTATAATGACCACGTTGGTGGAGACTAGCAGTACGAGATTGTTTCTTTTGGAGCAGTTTGGCCTTCACACTTGTGTGACAACTATGGGATATCGTCCCATCCCTTGTGACCTTGTATTAGATTCATTGAGACCGTAATTTAGCTTTCTTTCCGTTTTCATTTTGGGAACTGGTTGTAACCTTTACTTCATTTCGACCTACCTTCCGCTGTTATCGTAGAATGGGTTTCCCCCTTCTTTTCACACTTTGACTATTTATGTTATTGGTATCATTTTCCGCACTCTGATGTTCTTTGTGATCCTTCTGAGATCCTTTCTTGACTTTTATTTTTAAATTACTTAAATATAATGATTTGTTCTTGCTTTTGATTATATTATTGTGCTAAGTGGATATGATCGTTCCTAAACTTGATCGGCGGGACCGTGATTCCCTCCCTGGGTAATCCAGATAGGGTATCCCCTTGGTGGATTTAGGGCGGGATGTGACACTCACCATTCAGCCTTTTCCGCTTCTGTGTTTCTTCGGTTCCAACGAACTTGGATTTGGCCTTTAGCTTTCAGAGCGACTCAGGTTCGGGACCTCCAAATATTGTCAATATGGGTGACCGAGTGGCATCGACCACTTCCTTACCTTTCTTAGATTTAGGAGCTTCGGTTGGTAGTTCTGGACTTACCGAATGTTCCCTCTTGTTACCTGTGTCTTGTGGTTCCATTCATCTCCCTCTGACGAAATTGGACAAGTTGTGAAACCTAGCCCTAACCTTGACTTGGAAACTCTATTGTTTGTAGGTCCGACAACCCGAAGTAAAGCGAGAAGTCAGCTATGGGCCATCCCAGTGGAAGACTTGGTGACTGGCTTTGAATCCATGAGTATTGATGACAGTGTTCTATTTATGGAAACTGAATCTTGATGAAGATTGGATTAGTTGATGGACTTGGAGTGCTCTTTGTCATGGTTTGAAGGCATTTCTACCTACTAGGTAAGTCACTTGGTGGGTGTGCAAAACCCCTTTATGTTTGGATTTGATCTGAGCCTTCAATTCCCTGTTTTGGACTTGCTGTTCTGATTGGTCGACTCATTGGTCGACTGGACCAGTCGACCAATCCAATCGACCAATGGGTTCTGTCTTTTCTAATTAGGTCTTGCTTGCTCTATTTAAGTCCAATCTTGAGTCTACTTCGTATTTTCTGCCTCCAAACTCTTTGGAACGAACCAAAGACCTCTGCAAGTCATCTCCCTTGCGTTCTTGGTGTTTATCTTGACGGATCTTCGTCAAAACTCGTGTTCTTACACAAAAAGGTATGACTACACTCTCTTCTTCTTCATCATCTTTGTTTTCTTTCCTTTTTGGGTTGAGACAGTAGAGAAGATGCTGCATTCTCTGTTGCAAACATCTCTGTACTTATCTCTCATGATCTTCCTAAGGATTAATGGCTAAAGCAATGATCTTAACCATGATCATTGCAAGCTTTTGAAGGAATCATGATCTAAATCATGATCTTGTCTTCGTTCATCTTTGATTTAAATTCTGATCTTCTCAGATCTATTTTATTGATCATATTAGTAGTCAATCACTGTGTTTTCTTTACATGATCCATGATCTATCAATCTCTAGTTGTTTCTCCTTTATCATACCATGCTTTCTTCAAGAATCATGACTTATACATCTATGGTAAGTTTTGTTTCCTTATTTAGATCCATGTTCTTCAATCTTAGATCTATTTTCTTAAAGATCTATGCATGCCTTTCATGATTTCTTTATCACAATCAATGATCCATCATCCTATTGTTCTTGTCTATGATTTGTACCTTGAATTCTTCAAGAACTATGATTGATCTAATTATGGTAACTTTTGTTTCCTAATTTGTAACTTGAAGACTTGATTCGATTAGTGTTTTGAAGTCCTCTATATACTAGGATGCTATCATAGTAGTTTACCCTTTGTTTGGTACCCTTTTGAACCACAAAATTTGGTTCTTTATTCTCAAAACTCTGATTTTGAAGGCCACTGTCTCTGTTGGTCGACTGATTGGTTGACTGAGGCAGTAGACCAATCCAATCGACCAATGAGTATAGCAACTCCAGATTTGGTCTGTTTTGGATGTTTTGATATCTTTACTTTTAGGGATCTTTCCTAATATGTTGTATACACTTGTTTAGGACCTTCTTCTCAAGTTTGTCAAGATCTTACTTGAATTCTTAAGATTCCTTTGCGAGTTATATAAGGTAAGGATGGTTACTTCCCTAACAACATAAATTGTATATCTTAGTTTCTATATTTGAATCTTGTTAGTTTATTTCTTTAATTAGATTCTTACAATGTTATACTACTGTTGTACTGTCTTGATATCAGTAGCATTACTTGTTTATATTAAATTGACTCATGTATGATTTACTTACCAGTTTTATACAAGTTGAATGTTATTATTGATTTCTTTCCATATATGAAGTTACCATATAAGTGATGTTATGGATTGATGCTTGTGTATGCTTAAGTATGGTTTGGAAAGGGAAGGTGTCCTTTTGACACTTCTGTCCTTGGACTACTACGGAGATATTATGGGATGTTTCCGGAGATGCCCTTGGATACCTTCCTAAACTATTGGATGACATATTTAGGACTGTCTAGTAGTGTTTGGCTAGGATGTCCCGTTATGTCAGACCCTAATCGGAGGGGTATTGAGACCGAATGACCCGTGGTAGCAATGGGGATTCATGGGCGCTCAAGACCGGTAACCAATCCGTGAGAGGATAGGAATCACATTGTGGGGACCAGTTATCGGTAGGGTTGCATATGGTTAGACTTGGGCTCACGGGCGCATAAGACCGGTAACCAACATGTGAGAGGACATGAGAGCTTCCCGTTTACCATATGTGGATGACCTATAGGGTTGATGAGTCCGTAGTTAGGGAGTATGAGGACTCTAGTGTGAAGGATACTGGAAAGGATCGTCAGGGGCGAGGAATGGACGTATCTGGATCTGACTTGATGTAACTGAGTAGGAGACTTGCATTCGGCTAGGCTTTGACCTTGACATGCGCCGGTACTTAGACCAATGGTGATGTGAGAGAGTGGTGACCTATACCCCCAACCATGGAATGTCCCGAGGGATGCCGAACCCACTACCAAAAGGAGTTGTGTGATGAGACCTTCCTAAAGAAGTACGGTGCTATGACTTAAAGCATGTCTGCCAATAGAGACCAACATACATAGAGTTATAATCATATTGCATCATGTGTTTCATATCATATAGCATTTTACTTTGCTTTGAAATCCTGCTAAATATGTTGATATGGATTAACTGCCTTACTGAGTTTCTTTGAAACTCATTCCTTTTGTACAATGTTTTGTTAGACTACTCTACAGGTACTGATGACTATGAAAGTCAATTCGAGGAAGCGCAAACTGAAGAGGCGTACTACACGCAAGGTGCTGGCAACCATGAAGATTACCTTGAGGATTCCTCAAGTGGTTTTGCTTGTTACCAGGATTAGCCCTGATGTGGAATGGGAACGTCTGAGCATTGTTGATGAAGTCTGCGTTTATGAAGATGTTCTTTATAAAGTGGAATAGACTTTAGTTTAGTATGCTTCAGTTTTCTTTCCTAATTTAGATACAGTTGTAATCTTTTCTTTTAGAACTACTATTCCGCTGGTTGTAGAGTGGGATTCCGCCTCACTTTACTTATTGATTTAGACACTCTGATTATCTTTCGTACTCTGATTATATACATGGTGTATTCTTTCCTTATTTGGATCTTTGGTTTATCTTTTGCACATTGATTATTATTGTTCATGATTATGTCATTGTCTATGTGGGAGGTTGATTACTCGATACTTGGTCTTCGAGGTTGTGGATCACACACTCGGGTATGCCAGGTAGGGTACCGGCTGGGTGGATGTGACACAAGTGGCCTTGCGATATCAATCTTTCAATATCAGCTTTTAAGTGCCTACAATCATTGGTATAATGACCGCAATCCTTGTGCAAACGGCAATACCTCTCCCTATCTTGCTCCCCAAGCTTCGTGGGAAGCTTTGGTGGTCACTTTAGGATATTCTACTTCTTGATAATGTTTAAGATGTCAACCCGAGGAGTATTCAATGGAGCACTCTTGCGGGAGATCCTTTTCTGCCATGCCTGGCGAGGCTTTCCAACTCGATCACGAACATTTTGCCTCAGCCTCTACTTGTTCTCAGGGGCCTTCTATTCTTTTGTAGAGGCCTTGTTGTCTCCCTGGCGTGCATCCAGGATCTCCGTCACCTCTGCTTGCTTCTGACACCTTTGCACCAATTCAGCATAGGTAGTAGGCATGTCTTGAAGTAGTAACTCCAAGAGTCGCCATTTAGTGAGTCCAATGAACAAAGCAGTTTTAGCTACCTGTTCATCTAGATTCTCTATCTCCATTGTGACCCTATTAAATCTTTTCAGTTCCCGAATCGATTCGCTTTTCCCTTGTCTGATAGTAAACAAGGTCTCCTCGGTCTTTTTGATTTGGATTTCACTTTGGAATTGTCCTATGAATTTTCGTGCCAACTCTTCAAAGTCCACGATCCTTCCCGACGGGAGATTTGAAAATCACTTCTGTGTTGCTCCAGTCAAAGATGAACCGAAAACCCTGCAAAGGATTTCATCTGAATTACCCGCAACAGCCATAGTCTGTTGGTAGTAACTGATATGAGCGATGGGATCTCCCGAACCATCGAATGTGGAAAAGGTTGGCAACCGGAAATTATGAGGAAATTGATATCCGGCTATGGCCTCGGCAAACGGAGTCTTTCGAATAACCGAATAAATATCATCAGTTATCCTCCCTCTTGCTAATTGTTCGAGTTTTTGATTGATATTGGCCAATTCTTAACCAATATGAGCTGATCGATCATCGACGATACGATCATTATCCCTAACCGTGCACCTGATAGTTGGTGAGTGAGTTCGCACTCCTGCACCCAACCTTTTCGTTGAATCAATTGTGCTTCCTTGCGGTCCTTCAAACCGCTCATCTCTCCTAGGGAGTTCTACAGTTCTCTTAGGTTCTCTTTTTTGCCTCCGGGCACCTTCCCGGAAATTCTGACCAACATTATGTTCATCGATCAGTCTTTGCTCCCTTTGTGGAGAACGTCCCGGTGGGAGTGAAGTCAATACTTCCTCCCTCTGTATTACGTGCCTTCCCGCTTCGCGTTGATCAGGTGCTTGCGGCGCCACCACTTGTCTGGTCAACATACGAAGCATTTGATTCACTTCCAATAGCTGGAGTTTCAGTTGATTTAGCTGGTATTGGAGTGGATCAGAAGGCTTATTACCTCCCTGACCACCATCTTCTCGTACTTCATGAGGTCGACTTCCCTCAAGGATATATTGATCATTTCCTCCTGGGAGTTGAACGCCAGCTTCTCGCTGGGCCGCTACAGCAGCTGCTGCTGATTTAGTAACCATGGCTTTCTAAAGCGATTCCCACAGACGACGCTAAATGATGCATCCAAAATCTGCTCAGCCCTTAGATCTCTTGTGGATGACCTGCAAAAACCAACCTCAGATGTGGCCCGACCGCTGGGGTCGGAGTCCACCTCCGAAGGCTAAGTTAGTTGATGAACTGATCATAAACGGCTCTGCTTGAGCACAGAGCAAAAGAATGAATATTGAGAATACGATTCAGGTTGTATATATCTCCATTGTGGGCAGGTGATGTCTTATATAGTATGTACCTTCGAATCTCCTTCGTTTGATGTATTTGAGCTTTCTTCGGATAGCCGTCAGATCTTAACGAATAGATCCGTTAATGATAGATCTGTTCGTGGTTGGGCTAATAGATAACTCCTTTGATAATATGAACGTTATATGGTAGTTATATCCATATAACAACGATCGGTATCTTCCGCAAGTGTTGTTAACCGTCTCCTTAACAATTAGTCCACTCCGATTATCGCGGATTCAGGCATGCTTGTTGACTGAGTCAGCTTACTTCCTCAGCAAACTATCTTTTGAACCCGGCCCGTTCGAAAGCGAGTCGATTCCTTTCTTCCTGACCGGAGTCGAGGGTCGAACTAAGGGTGAACCTGGTTCGATTATATTTTCTCCGTATCACCCATCATTGACAATAGCCATATTTTGTTGATCTCCAATACCACTCGGCCCTTTAAAACTCCGCCACGTTGCAATATTCAAAACGAATCTTCTTCATAATTTTATGTGGTTAACCGAAAATATATATATGTGTGTGGAGGCTGTGTATTTAAAACGCTCTCCGAACCGCGATCACAATGACTTAAGTATCCGTAAAATATTCTGATTCGTGTGCCCAAAATGGATATTCTGAAGGCGAAATCTGTTATTTCCGAATTCAATCGTCTACTAAAGCTCCCATCACCCCCCATTTCTCTCCACTGATCTCTCACACTCTCTCTCTGCTACTCTGCAAAATCAGAACACAAACCATTCTCCTTTCCTTACCGAATTGCAGAGAAAGCTCGCTCAGGTAGGGTTTTTGTTTTTTCAAAATCCTTTCAGACTCGATCCTTCCATGGCTCTTCAAATTTCCGTCTCTTCTCTTTTGCGTTCTACGACTTCATCGTCTTCACGATCGGTGGCCCAACTTACTGTACCGAATGATCAATTACGTTGTGCTGGGGATCGATCTTCTAGGTTTTCGGGGAGTATTTTGCGGAACATCGAGAGGAAGAGAGAGTTGAGGTTTTCTGTGAGGTCGAGCTTGGACACCGCGGGACCGGTTGTTGGCCAGGTTACTGAGGTTAACAAGGATACATTCTGGCCTCTGGTTAATGCCGCTAGTGATAAGGTTGTCGTTCTCGACATGTACACCCAATGGTGAGGACTCGAGATTTGGATTTAATTCCTTTGAATTTTGACTCCAGTAGTTGTTCTTCTACTCTGTTTTGCTGGATTGAGTAAGCACCAAACACCACATAATTATTTGAATCGGAGCTGTTGTAAAATTTTGTTGAAACCCAGTTTATGAGACAATCTTTGTCTTTTTATCCTCGATGCACCCTTTGAATCATGGAAATCGATCATATTTCTTTTGTTGGATTTGTTGAAGTGAAATTTATTTCTTACGTGTTTAATGCTAGTTAGGCAAAGATCTATTTTCCTATTTAAAAAGACTTTTTTTTTTTTTTTGTTTTCATGAACGCTAATAGGCAAAATTCTTCTGATTGAAGTAAATGGGAATGATATGCTGAGAACTGTTATTAACATCAACTTGATCGTAGGCACAGGTGAATGGTATTTGGTAACTTTTATTCTTCACCAGGATTCATAGGCCTCTAAATGTTTGTGCGGAGTTTTTTATTTATTAACGCATCAGTAACCATTTGGCATTTATTATTATTATTTTCCTCTATTGATACTGTTAGTTCCAGAAAAATACCCCACCTTATGAACCGGTTTAGAGGGGAACCGGACCAATAAATGTGTGGATTAAAAAAATCGATTCAGCGTCAGCCCTGGACAAACTTAGTTTTGACCAGGCAGGCCGAAAGCAAAGAAGGATGAAGCCGGAATGCAGGGGCAGTTGTTCCTCTCTTTCAATAATTCTTTTCTCCAAATTGTTGTAGTTTATCTAGAAGTAGTAATTATGGATAAGTAGTTATCATTGTTCTCTATAAATGCTTGATGTAATGTATTTGCAAGATGGACATTCAATCAACATGACAACATTACAGTTATCTTTTTTATCCTTAGATTTAGTATTAGTTTTTCTTCTTTTTCCTTAGTTATAGCGGTAGTGTAGCAATTGTAGAGGTTTGCTATTAAGGAACCCCACAAGTTTTTGTTGCTTTCTCCCAAAAATCATCGAAGTCCTCAATAGACCAAGGCAAAAAGAACTTGCATTGCCTGATCGTCAGATTCCCTTTGGGTTTTTTGCTGACCTAGCACACCAAAGCATTCCATAACCAATTCTGGTGCAAACAGATATACAATGATAAATGTTTTTAAAACCTGACCTTTGGGCAGGGCTTTTCAGGTCCTTGGTTAAACGAATACTGTTACTCCATTTTAAGGCCAAGACTTTGAAGGAGTATTTTCTGAACTTTCATTTGTTTGCCTATGATAGATTATAGTATACACCAAAAAGTAATACAATGTCAGGATTTGATTTTCCATGGACATCTTTACATGTATAAGAGTGCATGTTAGTGAAATATTTAAACAACAACATGAACCTTAAGCCAATTCAATAGGCTACATGGAACCTATAAGGTTTTAGCAAAACATGCAAGAAAAATAACAGTAGTTATATTAAGTATAAGAGAAGATAAGTCTACCAAAGAAAAGTATAAGAGAAGATAAATGGGAGATGAGGTCAAAAGTAGCATCCCAGGAGCATCCCTTTAGACAGGATCTGTTGCACAGGTCATAGTCTTTCAGAAAATTCTATCAGCAATCATACTAGAATCTGTTGCTTGTTATTGAAGTAGCTAACAATATGAAAATCATTAAAAAAGTAAGGACAGGAAGGAAACGGATTACATCTACATTGGCTTTTATAGTAGCAGTAGAAGGGAATGAAAGGGAAGGGAAATGATATAGGCTTTGACATGATAAAGGGAAGTTTTGTAAGCATGATTATGTAACCTTCTAGCAGAGCTCTTACAATGTTTTGTCATATACTTTGAAATTTAATCTTTATAAGTGGTACGTAACCTATTCTAAGGGGAAGGATGGAAGGAAGATGAGAACTAGAAAGCTTGAACTGAAGACCTGCTAGTGGGGTGGGCTTTTTACATTTCACACTCTTGCCAACTTCACGAGGAAGTTGGTTTCATTTACTTATTGGTTGAAACCAAACGGGTTTGTTGCCAAGTGAAGTAAATCTAATAATTAAATTGGGGATCACCTGGAGCTTCATTACACAACCATGTGAAGTAATGTTTATACAAGTTTTCACTTTACTTTTTTAGTTTCACTGCCTACCTTTTATTTCCCTTGCAACTATATCAAGCTATGGAGGCATCAAATTAGAGTTAATGTCAATGGTTATGTTATCTAAATACAGATGATGGAAGCTTATTGAAGCAAAACGGTTTTGACCATGGAAAATATAGCCTCAAGAAAAGTGAGACTTAGATTGATAGGTCAAAAACAAAAGTCCAATCCAGCTTCCTTCCATAAATACTTTGTGACCCACTACATGGTAAAGAATTGCAGGTATACCCGCTTTTGTTTACTTATTTTTTATTTATGCCTGCATCATTGGGTTCTTCTAAATCATATTGTAGCTCTTGATTTCCTTGTGTTCGGAATCCATATTCACTATAATCTTTTATTAATTTGTGCTTGCTTTTGACTTGTGGAAAGGTGTGGTCCTTGTAAGGTGATGGCCCCAAAATTCCAAGAACTGTCTGAGAAGAACCTCGATGTTGTTTTTATGAAGCTTGACTGCAACCAAGAAAACAAGGTACATATATTTGCATTAGTATTCTGTGCTTGTGTGGGTGGGTGGGCGCATGTTGATATTCTCTCTCTGACAGTGTGTTATCTGTTCATCTTTTGCAGTCATTAGCAAAGGAACTAGGGATAAAGGTAGTCCCTACTTTCAAGATCCTCAAGGACAGCAAAGTTGTAAAAGAAGTAACTGGGGCCAAATTTGATGAGTTAGTTGCTGCAATTGAATCTGTTAAATCAAGTTAATGATTCTCATCTTCCGCTTACTTTTGTTTCTGCTGTATCAAATATCAATTGTACTTTTGAGGCATATCTAAATATCATCTGTAAATGGTCGATACTTTGGGCATTAATCATACCACATTTATACCACTCAACAGCTAAAGGGGGCTCTAAGTGCTAGGGTGCTTTAAGGGAGTAATTTTATTAACTATTTTCATGGTTTAATAATGTCTATGTGAAACCGGAGTGTGGGTGTGTGAAACCATCCCACTTAACAGATTAGCGGGTTGGAATTGTCAGCCTTGACAACTGTGCGGGTGTCTATCGATACTTAGTGGAGGATAAGAAACCATTTTGATAGTTTTTCGTTCTAAACTTACAGCAAGGTATATTGATCTACATTAAGCGTATATTCCTTACTAGTGTACCAGATTTCTAGCTGCCACGCCTTGAAAATTTTCTTTGCAAGAAACGACCTGTCTTAGACAGTCTAGTCATAACACTCATATTGGATAAGCAATTGGTTGAACTACATCATTTTAATCAATTCAAACTCAGGAATGTTTTAGGCTAACCCCAATACCGGATAATGTATTGCAACGGTAAAAAGTTCATATTCTCGTGACAGTAAGAAATTTGGTCCAATCTCTGTAATGTCATGTCTGTCCTCGTTGTGAATCTGGGACTACGGGCAGATGGTCATTTTTCTTAGCTGCTTTCTAGGTCTTTTTGGCTTCTTAAAGTCCAAGGACATTGAACTTGCATCCCTTGTGTTGCTCCAAAAACCTGTTCGACAGCGCAAGTAACCTGACCTGCAAAAACATGCTCAACCGGGTTGGTTGAGTAACGCCTTTGACAAGCAAGTTAGTGAATGCATAGAGTCTTAGAAGAAGACAAGTTGCAGAGCTTTCTATGCTGGCAAGAATACCAAAAGAATGTGCACATGGTTATGGTTGAGTACTAAGTTTAAACAGAAGGCCAGGCCATACCTTGGTCATTCGATGAAGGTGTGTAGATCTAATGACCGTTAGATTTAGGTCATCCCTATGATAGAATTCGACCATAACTCTATGATCAATTCGAAATCTCGAGTCCGATCAGGAATCTTGTCTATAATCAAAGGGGAGGTTAGTTTAACGTCTTCAATAGACGTTACTTAATGTGCAAGACATACGTATTGGTTAGTGCATGGTTCCACCACTCTTTGGTCGAGCCACATCTGTCACATCAACCCAGCCGGTACCCTATCTAGCATACTCAAGGTGTGATCCACAGCCCCAAAGATCAGCTCGAGGAAATCAACCTCCTACATTTACAATAATACAATCAAGAACATGACTAAATCAATGTTTAAATATTATAAGTGAATAATCAAGAGAAGATTCAAAGAAAGTTTATAATATAATCACAGTGCGAAAAATCATACCAATAAAATAAATCAAATGTAGAGTGTAGCGAAAAATCACTCTACAATAGCAGCGGAAAAGTAGCTCAGACTAAAAAGGAGATTACAACCGATTCGAAAAATGGAAAGAAAAGAAGTAAACGAATTCTAAACTAGTATCTTTTCAAACTTAAATAAAATCCTTCTATGAGTATAAGTCTCAATATCCCAGTGACGCTACACTAACTCCAGAGTCGATTGATCCTGATACGCTCCACAGTCACCTTGGTAATTTTCACCGTCGTAGTCATAACCGCTAGCACCTTAGGAGTAGTGTGAGTCATCTGGGGTAATCTCATATAGTTGTCCTTCATAGTCTTTAGTACCTGTAGATAGATCTAACAAAGTTGTTGTAGAAAGGAGTGAGTTCAAAAGAACTCAGCAAAGTAGTTCAGTCCACAATAACACATATAACATGATAGCAAAATATAAAGGATGCAATATGATATGAAACAATCACGCAAGTATGTTTCTAACTCTATTTATGATAGTCTCTAATGGCAGACATGCTTTAAGTCATAGCACCATACTCCTCTAGGTAGGTCTCAAATCATTTTCCCTCAACCATCTAGGTATCTTGGGTTCTCCGGTGGTAATTGGGTCCTGCATCCCTCTCGGACATTCCATGGTTGGGGTTTAGGTCACCGCTCTCTCACGTCACCATTGTTCTGAATATTGGCACATGTCAGAGTTAATCTTAGCCCAATGCAAGTCTTCTACTTAGTTATTGTCACACCCCACCCGCCGGTCTCGGTTATCCGCCAACAACCCGTGGGAGTGAACCATCATAGGATCCACGGTCTTACCTATCAATAATAATAAACACAAGTATAGACAATCAAGAGCAAGAATAAATGCAATAATCAATAAAAAGGTTACAAGAGTTCAAATACTCCAATAAATATCCAAGAAAGAATCAAAGGAAAGAATCAATAATCAAATGTAATATCGAGTTTAGCGGAAGAAAAATAAATAAAACAAATAATCTTCTTTCCGATTTTCTTTTCTAAATCTAAAAATTGGTTTTCTAAATTAGCAAGTAAAAGGGGGTCCTCCAATCTTTCTCCATACGATCATCAAAATCCTAACAACTGCCTCCGTCGGCCATCAATGGGTGCTATAAGCACACACCAAGCATCTTCAGGAGGCTTCGTGCTCTGCAAGTCATGAACCACTGTCTGTGCCACATCAACTTCATACGAGAAGGCTCTTTCATACGAATCATCTCCAACTTCTGATGTTGTGCCACCATCTATACAACTCATATAATATATACAATGAAAGGAATGAGTTCTGACGAACTCAGTAAGGAACAAACAATTCTCATATATATGTCAATACAATCCACGAATGCATATATGAAATGATATGGATGGTATGCAGAATATGAATGCTACTAAGATCTAACTATGTAAGTCTCTATTAGCTGACATGCTTTAAGATATACACCAGCCCTCCTCTGGGTAGGTCTAGTCACTCTGATCCGGCAAGGACTGGTTACCTCTGTAGGGATCCTGGGCAAAGGGGTAAGTCTACACCTGGCTCTCAAACCATGGCTGGGGATAAGTCAACACTCTCTCACCACGACCATTGGCAATGAGTATTGGCGCATGTCGGGGTTTCTAATCCAATGCAAGTCATAATTGTAACATACTATATGAAGTCCAGATACTTCCCTTATGGCACCAACCAACTCGGTTCAGTATCCTTCGCAACCTAGGAGTGAGAACCCTCACGGACTGGCTACCGCTGTTAGACTCCACTCCTTAACCCTATGGTCATCCACATATTATTGGGGCGGATGCTCTCATGACTCCTCACGATACCCGGTCCGCTCCTTGGACGTCCATGAGTCCAACCCTAACATATGCAACCCTACCATTGCATGACCAATAGTGGACCACTGAGTCTCTGCACGGGACTGGTTACCGCTGTAGGATGAAACAGAGTCACGTCACCATTGTCACGGGTCACCCGACTTCAATTCCCCTGCCGAAAGGGTAATAGCATGTGGGGTACCTAGCCATGCAATTCTAGGCTCTCCTAGATATGTCATCTAGTAATCATAATAGTGCTAGAGGCATCAGTGAGCATGTGTCCCATACCACAGCCCTCTGATATCTTCAGCCAAGATATCCCAATGGAATACCCCTTCCATCACAACTACACTACATCGCTCTTTATCATACCATGAATAGTTGTGCAATATCATAAAAGATGAAGTACATCAAGGAACACCACAAATAGCAAGTATACAATAAGATTCACATGTTTTATACAATTACAGCAAGTTACATGATCAAAAAATAGTAAATAGAACAACTGAATCATCATGTATATGTAATTGCATATAAATAAGAATGCATGTCCTTACCTGTAATTTAGTAGAAGCCCTTTAAATTGCAATCGAAACACAGTTTTAAAATTTTAAGTAGAAACAGAGGACACCTATATGCAGGGTTACAAGAATGTATAAGAGTCAAGAGTCAAAATAAATCCAAAATCAAACCTACACAGTCACTAGAAACCAGCCGGTTGCTTGTGCCGGTTGCTTAGGTTAAGCGGCCTCCACAAGCGATCGCCCCTGTTTCAGACAGTTTCCAACTCCGAAAATTTGACTTTTGATCATCCGATTTCAATCCGTTTTGGGATGATCATAGTCCGAATTTCAAACTTAATAGGTCTATAACAAAGGGGTGAAACGAAACCCTAAAATTAACAAAGATTTATTTCCCAAATCATTCCCCTTGATTAGATCCATCCATTAACAAATACAGGGATTCGTTTCTGGACAGGATCTCATCAAGAATATTGAAAAGGGAGATACAACTAATCAATTGGGTAACCACTAACAAAATGGGGATGGGTTCATATCAATTAGAGGTTAAAAAGAAGAGAATAGCAGATGGAGATTCATTACCTTATCTAGAATCACCAAGAATAGAAGGGAAAAGGTTCTAGATCATTAACAGCACTTCACCCACCTTCTAGCACGTTTCCACTGCCACCTAATCGCCCATAATAGCAATCCCGAACATAATAATGCGTTAATAGGGCAAGGGATGCTATTTATAACGAACAGGGGGCAAAATAGTGTATTTTCCCGCAAGCAGAACCGGGCGGTCGCTTGGTTTAATCAATCGCCACTAGCAACCGCCTCCAAGTATATTGCTATACAAGGGTGCTTTGCTCAGGGGTTTGAAACCCAAACACAACCTAGCCCCAAACAACACATGGGGGAGGTCTTACCTTCATTCTAGACATCTCCAAACACCACTTGCCTTCTACTAGAGATCCAACTTCTCAGTAAGGCAAATTCTTCAACAAGAGAATCCAGATCCATTGGTTTTGGATATGGATCATGGACTTCTATCTAGACACTCCACAAAATTAATCTGACTAGACCTTCAGGTTCTCGGACCTGCAATACGGATTCCGGGTTAGAAATACGGGGGTTGTTACAATTATATCAAGTCAGGGTTAGATACTTCCATTCCTTGCCTCTCGCGATCCTTTTAGGTATCTTCCCAGTAGAGTCATCATATCCTATGGCTACAACCAACTCGGACTACGGACTCATCAACCCTATTGGTCATCCACAAATAGTAAATGGGAAGCTCTAATGTCCTCTCATGGGTTGGTTACTGGTCTTGAGCGCCCATGAGCCCAAGTCTACTACTAAAACCCTACAAATGAATGACCCCCACAATGTGATTCATGTCCTCTCACTGGTTGGTTACCTGTCTTGAGCGCCCACAAATCCCCATTGCTACCACGGGTTACTCGGTCTCAATTCCCTTATGAATCGATTCGTTTGATATAATAGGGTAATCCTAGCCAAACACTGCTAGACAAGCCCTAGGTATATCATCCAATAATCAGAGAAAGAGTCAAGGGGCACCATAGGAAAGTGTCCCATACCACCTCCACTGGTGTCCAAAGACAACAATGTCAAAAGGACATTCCCCATTCCCTAATTACACTTAGGCGATCACATTCCAAATCAGTCATTCATAAGCACAGTTGGTAAATCAATACATAGGGAAATAACCAATCATACATGATCAAAATAACAATTGATTACATGAGCAAGTCTTACTATAGTTATAGTAATTACAGCAGCAATATAAATATAAGAAAATTATAAGAACAGTAGTATGATCATGCAATCCGAATCAAATACAAGCAAACATGTATTTTAGGTTATTAGGGAACAAACGTCCTTACCTTAGTTAACCTCGAAGAATTCCAGAGAAAAGAATGAGGACAGGTCCAAAGTTAGCAAATAAACCCTAAACAAACATAGGTTAAGCATTAGGAACAAACCCTCGAAGATTGGAAGTGAAACAGACCAAAATAGGCCACACTTGATGTCTCTGACACTGTTGGTCTGTCAGGTGGTCTGTCATGTGACCGACCAGCAGTGTTCTGTATGGACAAAAATCGTAAATTTTGATCCGAAACTCAACTTGTGAGATTCGAAACACTTCAAAATTTTAAGGGAAACTCTAGAATAGTAGACTAAGACTATCTAGCATAGATTTGGCATCAACAATGATCATTTGAGTAGAATTCTAAATTAATGAAAAGCTAGGTTTTATCGAAATCAATTCGTGAATTCTACGGAGAGGCTAGAGAGAATGAGAATTCACTCTAGAAAGAAAAGAATAGGAGATCTTAGATAGAAATAATCATGGGAATGATTCTAGCATGCTTTAGAGATAAAAACCTAGAAGGGATATTCAATAATGAAGATCACACTTGATTTCCCTTCGAAATCATCATGTGAAGATTCACAAGGTCATAACGTGTATGGAGATCCACTCTAGAACAGCAAGGATTGGAGGACCAGTCATGGGAATGACATATGATTATCCTCCTAATCAAAGAGAATTAAAGAAATCAAAAGGATAGAAGATGAAGTGTGGATAGGATTGAATACCAACCTTAAGAAAGAAGAATCACCGAAAAGCTTTGAGGATTCGATTAGGATCTTCTAAAACTCCAATGTGAATGCTTGAGAGAAGCTTCCCACGTCCTCTGGAGGCTTAGCAACAATATGGGGTTGATTACCACGAAGTTCTAATAAATAGAACATCAAAAACCTAAAAATCAGAGATTTACACATAAACCCTTGTCTCTATTGGTCGTTCAGTCTGATCGACCAGGTGATCGACTGACACTGACAGCAAACCCAAAAATAGGGTTTTCAAGCTTCAAACCTCAAAATTCCAAAGGGGGGCTTCTCCCAACTCAAACAAGTAACTTACTTAGTATTGAGGGACCTTCCAAAACATGTCCAACTAGGTCTCAAGTCCATCAATCAAGTTTTTCAACATCAAGATGCAGTCTCTTCTCCAATTCAGATAATGTTTCCATATAGGGAACTCCATCACCAATCTCTGTGGGTTTTGGATCAAACACCATGTCTTCTACTGAGATGGCTCACAATTGCCTTTTACCTTCATTTCGGGTCTTCGGACCTACAAACAAATGGATTTCCGGATTAGGGTTTGGGCTAGATTTCACACATTGAAACTGGTTCGTCGGATTCACCCAGTTCAATGATGACTGATTGCATCACTAGCCCCTTAGTCACTTGGTCACGAATTCCCATGTTTGGATCAAGAGACTCCATGTTTCCTAAACAAGGTGTTATCTGGCGAGCATCATTAAACTGTTGCTTCTGTACATGAACAACTCCTCGAGCAATGAAAAGGTGCATTTATGACCAGCCGTTTGTTACACGTATGAGCTGACACGTTTTCTGGAGCCTGCACTATGCATGACATGTGGCAGAGACATCTCATCATGCAATCATGGTTTTGAAATTCGGAAAGGTGCCAAATTTCTTCTATCCAGATGTTTTTGGTATTAACCGTGAGATGCACAGCTAGATGAATCCCAAAGGGTGTTGCATCAAGGTCATTAAGGAGCATCTCATTTGAGCCATTGGATGAGAATCTGGGGGGGGTGTTTAAATATCCTTCTCCTTTCTTCATTTTTCACTACATTTTGTCCCTTATTTGCATGTTGGTGAACCAGAGAAAAACCCATGTGCTCAGGAATGATATTAGGTCTTTCCAAACATTCTCAAGCATCTCCCTCTTCATTGTGGGCATTTCTGTGACCGAACCAGTAAGCTTTCTATCTATTCTTCTTTCCATTCCCTTTGATTTTTTTTTTTTATACGAAGCTTACTGCCATTTTTTCTTTTTCTTTGTTGTTTTGCTTTTGTGTTTTGTTGTGGTTCCTTTGTGTTTCTTCCTTATATGCCTCTTCTTATGTCTTCATACGTAGCCTCTTATTTTTGTGTAGTCTTAGCTTTATAGATAAACCATGCAGGGGCGGACCCAGGATTCAAAAGTGGGGGGGGGGGGAGGCGAAGAATAAAAGTCTAGATAACCTTCCTGTTGGGAACCACTAATGCTTATTTTGTAGGGCCCGCACATTTGAAAAAATAGGTAAATTATTGATAATAATTTTTTTTGACAAATATAGATAAATCAAAGCAAAAAAAAAATGAATTCAACCCTAGAAAGTCATACGCAAACCAAAATTTCTTTATTAGTAGATGCAAACCAATGGTAGTTTTACCTTACTAACTATAGACATTTTATTCACAGTATAAAATCAAATAACAAAAATTGTAGAAGAAATAGAGAAACAAATAGTATAAAATCAAATAAAAATAATAAAAAAATAGAAACGATAAATAAATTGAGAAAGAGAAAGAATACCTAATTGTGGAGAAGATTTTTTTTTCCAATTTTTCCTTAACCCATACTTATAGAAGGGGAAGAGAATAAATAGGAAGAGAATATGAGAGAGGAGAGAATAAATAGGGATTGAGGAGTTAATTTTTAATTAGGAATGAAATTTTGAATACCTAATAAGATTTTTTTTCAAAAATTTTCCTTAACCCACGTTTATAAAAAGATAAGAGAATAAATAGGAAGAAAACATGAGAGAGAAGAAAGGGGAGAATAAATAGGGATTGAGGAACTAGTTTTTAATTTGGAATGACATTTATATCCATTATATTACCTTTAAAAATGGTTCTCAATATTGGGGGGGGGGGGGCAAATAGTGACATTTCACATGTAGAAAGAGAAAAAGTTGAAGAAAAATAAAGGAATTAGCATAAAAACCAGAAAATTAAGGAATTTATAACAAATTTTAAAAAATCCGGGGGGGGGGGCATGGCCCCCCAGCCCCAATGCAGGTCTGCCCCTGAAACCATGGTCCCCCAGCCCCAATGCAGGTCTGCCCCTGAAACCATGGTTCACGTGAAGAGATTGAAAACGGTGGCCTCCAAGCCTAGGAAAATACTAATGAAGAAAGACCTTTAAGTTCGGTTACTGTCAGTGACTCTGGAAGTGAGCAAATGAGAAATACCAGACAAGGATCAAGTGATCGGTCCGACGACCATTTCATGTCCTTGTCTGGTCGAGAACCCTCTAGTAATGATGACGAAGAGTCCGGTCTAGAGTCTTGACCTCAACCATCTACATCTCACAACCAGGCGAAAACCATTATAAGTACTTGGGCTAGGTTTAAAGCTGAGAGAAAACAATGGAAGGATAGTCTGACCCGACCTCACACCTGACCACATAGATTACAATCTAACCGCATCAGGTCCTGAATTCCAGCCTTCTCATATGACCGAGGAGAGAGTGGAATACATCCATAAAAAATATGAAATCCCTCCTAATTATATCCTCTATGTACCGACCAGTGAGGAGAGGGCAAACACTCCCTGACAGATTTTTATTCGCAGTAGCTGAAGGTTGAGATTTTGCCACATATACCAAAACAGATCCAAGGGTTTCGATAAAAGATGCGGGGTATTCATGTAAATATGAATATATTTTTTTTTACATTCAAAGATTTAATTTTTTTAAATTTACAAATGAAACCCCCTAGGTTTCTTTGTCTGTGAGCAACAGCCACAAAAAAAAGAAAAGAAAAAAGAGAAACTCAAGATCAAACGTACAGCTCGAACCTGCTATAACAATAACATTGATATCCTTGCTTGACGACAAAAATCGAATTGGCGGTGTCAACCTACACTAATGGCTTTTTCAATTCTTGACTTCCAATTACCCATCCTTCTCGGCTATCGATAATTATCAAATCATCAAAAGAGTTAATTTTTTTTTTAATTAAGATATCAAACATTAAAAGAAGTAGCCTCTGAAAGTTCATTTATAAAATGGGATTTCCTTGTGATAGAGAAGTTGCAGAGTCATTGTAGTTGTAGTTTCATAACACCTTTATTATTATCACAGCAAACAGAGGCTCTCCTCTTTGTAGTCGGATTTTTTGAGGAACAAAGATCATTAATTTTCAAACAAGACTAGGGTTTTGAAAAAACACAATGATACAGAAGTTTCCTACCCGACCGGGTCAGACCCGGCTGAGGGCTCCACATTCAGTCGGCCCTCTCATGATACGAGTTTCCTACTTGACCGAGTCAGACCCGGTTGGGGCTCCACATTCAGTCGGGATAAGAGCCGATTGGCTTGATCAAGGCATGATGAACACTCGACTAATATGGCAACCATTTGCAATGAGGAAAGTCAACTCTGTCGCTGACCAAGCGGGATCGACGATAGGAAGGCGTGATCTCAGGAGAAACGACATCCACAGTCGGGTAGACTTACCAAATACATAAAAAGGTAACATTAATGGTATAAGAAGAGGGACATACTCCTCCGGTAAGTATCCAATACATTCTGAGCATTGTCTTGTGTAATCCTTGCACAAGATCTTAGACTGTTCACTGTCTAACTTAGCCATCGGAGGCGGTTGCCCGGTAATCTAGCCGGCCCGTGTCTAACTCTTTTTGCAAGACTCATCGTCTTTGGCTTGAAGAGGCTTAGTCGGGTGCAGCATCGACATAATTGATACGCATCAGTTTGGCGCCATTTGTGGGAACGACAAGTTTCAAAGTCATGGTGAGACAAGCAAAAAATGGACATACTCGGCAGGAAACTGCCGGGGAAGACAATCACCAAGACGATCAAACACATCAAGAAGATGGGGTCGACCACTCAATCCTAATGGCACAGGATCCTCCCGAGGACAACCTGATTCCAGAAGACCCGAATGGGGAAGGTACATCTAAAGGTCCCCAAGGGCATGCCACTGCAGCGGATGTGAAACCCAGCCCTAACCTTGACCCGGAAACCCTGTTGTTTGTAGGTCCGACAACCCGAAGTAAAGCAAGAAGTCAGTTATGGGCCATTCCAGTGGAAGACTTGGTGGTTGGCTTAGAATCCATGAGTGTTGATGTTAGTGTTCCATTTATGGAAACTGCACCCTAATGAAGATGGAATTAGTTGATGGACTTGGAGTGCTCTCTGCCATGGTTCGAAGGCATTTCTACCTACTAGGTAAGTCACTTGGTGTGTGTGCAAAACCCCTTTATATTTGGATTTGATCTGAGCCTTCATTTCCCTGTTTTGGACTTGCTATTCTGATTGGTTGACTCATTGGTTGACTGGACCGGTCGACCAATCCAATCGACCAATGGGATCTGATTTTGCTAATTAGGTCTTTGCTTGCTCTATTTAAGTCCAATCTCGAGTCTACTTCGTATTATCTACCTCCAAACTCTTTGGAATGTACCAGAGCCCTCTGCAAGTCATCTCCCTTGCATCCTTGGTGATTATCTTGCGGATCTTCGTCAAAACTCGTGCTTTTACACAAAAAGGTATGTGATCATCCTCTTCTGTGTTTCATCTTTGATTCTTCGTTACTTTTCTTTCCTTATTTAGATTGATGTTCTTCAGTCTTAGATCTAATTTTCTTGAAGATCTATGCATGTTTCTCATGATTCCTTTATCACAAACAGTGATCCATCATCTTATTGTTCTTGTCCACGATTTTTACTATGAATTCATCAAGAACCATGATTGATCTAATTATGGTAACTTTTTGTTTCCTAATTTGTAACTTGAAGACTTTATTTGATTAGTGTTTTGGAGTCCTCTATATACTAGTATGCTGCCATTGTAGTTTCCCCCTTGTTTAGTACCCTTTTGAACCACCAAATTCGGGTTTATATTCTAAAAACTCTGATTTTTAGAGGCCACTGTCTCTATTGGTCAACTCATTGGTCGACTGAGGCAGTAGACCAATCCAATCGACCAATGAGTATAGCAACCTCATATTTGGTCTGTTTTGGATGTTTTGATATCTTTCCTTCTAGGTATCTTTCCTAATATGTTATATATACTTGTTTAGGACTTTCTTCCCAAGTTTAGTCAAGGTCTTACTTGATTCCCAAGATCCTTTGCGAGTTATATAAGGTAAGGATGGTTATTTCCTTAACTACATAGATTGGATATCCTAGTTTCTATATTTGAATCTTGTTAGTTTATTTCCTTAATTAGATACTTACACTGATATATTACTGATACATTACCTTGATTACAGTAGCATTACTTGTTTATACTAAATTGATTCATGTATGATTTACTTACCAAATATATGCAAGTTGGATATTATTATTGATTTCTTTCCATATGAGAAGTTGCCATGTATGTGACATGATGAAATTATGTTTGTGAATGATTAAGTATAGTTTGGAAAGGAGAGGTGTCCTTTTGACACTTCTGTCCTTGGACAACTACGGGAATATTATGGGATGTTTCCGGAGATGCCCTCTAGACACCTTCCTAAATTGTTGGATGACATATTTAGGACTGTCTAGTAGTGTTTGGCTAGGATACCTTGTTATGTTAGACCCTAATCGGAGGGTATTGAGACCGAATGACCCGTGGTAGCAATGGGGATTCGTGGGCGCTCAAGACCAGTAACCAACCCGTGAGAGGACAGGAATCACATTGTGGGGACCATTTATCGGTAGGGTTGCATATGGATAGACTTGGGTTCACGAGCGCTCAAGACTAGTAACCAACCCGTGAGGGGACGTGAGAGCTTCCCGTTTACCATATGTGGATGACCTATAGGGTTGATGAGTCCGTAGTCAGGGACTATGAGGACTTTAGTGTGAAGGATACCGGAAAGGATCACTAGGGGCGAGGAATGGACGCATCTGGATCTGACTTGATGTAACTGAGTAGGAGACTTGTGAAATCCAGCCAAAACCTAGCCAGGGCACCCTATCTGTTTTGGGTAAAGAAGGGTTAGTTTAAATGTTTGACCTTAAAGTTGGACCTTGATTTGATCTTATCTTGTTGCTTGTAGAACCTTTTGGTTGACGATTTGGTGTCGGAACCCAAGCCCATGGACATTGTCGATGATGCCCCTCACTTGAGAGCATTGTCAGTGTTAGTTTTGAATCTGCGCACCAAAGAGGGGTGAATTAGTTGAAATACCTAATGAACTCCTGTGACCAATCTGAACATATTTCCCGAAATTAGACTTCTTGATGGACTTGTAGGAGAAAATATCACTCAATTTGACCCCATATAACCTTCCAAATCCCTGTCCGAAGTTGCTAAACTATGTCTGTCAAATCCTGCTTGCGCATCGAAGAAGATGAGCCTAGTTGGTGAACCTAATGAACTCCAATTCTTGATCCGAAGATATTTCTGGAAACTAGACTTCTTGATTGACTTGTAGAAGAAAACCTCACTCAATTTGACCTTGTATAGCGCTCCGAATCCCTGTTTGAACCTTGCTGTCCTGATTGGTCGACTCATTGGTCGACTGGACCAGTAGACCAATCCAATCGACCAATGGTGTCTGAATTTACCAATTTGGTCCTGTCTCCTCTATTTAAGTCAAATCTCGGGATTACTTCGCCTCCTATGCCTCCTAAGCCTCTGGAATGAGTTAGAACCCTAATCTAATCAATTCCCTTGCATTCCTTGGTGATCTCTCTCAAGACTTGAAGAAATCTTCATCCTCCTGCAGCAAAGGTATGTCTACTCTCTTTTCTTTCTTCTCCATCTCTGATTTTCTTTCTTTAATCTGTTCTTGGCTGAGATCAGGAAGAAGATGATGCACTCTTGCAACCATCCACTCCATGATCTCATCTTGTTCCTTGAGATCTATGATCATCATCATGATCTCAACCCCAGCCTAGTGGAATCTTTGAAAACCCTAACCCTAATCCTTTGAAACCCTAACACTGGGTGATTATCTGAGAACCTTTTTGGTAACCTCCCATGTGAGGGAAACCTCATGGGTAATGTGGAGGTTGATCTAAATTCAATATTCTTTAATTCTTCTTGTTGTAATTGGCCAATCATCAATTCCTTCCCTCCTGTGATCTTAACCTTTTTATGGGAACCATAAGGGTGAAACCCTAATTTCTTGGGTTAGATCAAGAACCCATCTTTTGACCATGATTATCTTCCCATAATGTTTCTATTAACCTAAACAAGATTTTCTTATTATGTTCTTGATTGCAACCATTCCCTTTCTTCCTGTGATCATCACCTTTTCATGAGAGCCATAAAGGTTGAAACCCTAATTTCTTGGGTTAAATCAAGAACCCATATTTTTACCATGACTTGATGATTTTATCTTCCTATATGATTCTAATACATCCTAGGAAGTTCCCCTTTGAATTTCGGATCAATCCGACTTCAAACGAAGAAGTTATGGCCAAAACAGTTTTCACTATTCCGTACTGACTCGATTGGTCGACTGGGTCAGTAGACCAAGGCAATCGACCAATGAAGTCAGTAGCTTCAATTTTCGCTCGATTTGATTCGTTTGCTCTCTGATCTTTTAGGTATCTTTCCTAATGTTATATCTATGCTTGTTAGGGGTTTATTTGCCATGTTTGGTGTCTCTCTCTTTGATCTTTGGATTATCTTTGGCGATAATCAGGTAAGGACAGTTGATTCCTTAACTACATAGATTGCTTGTTCTCTGGTTTCTACTTTATGAAACTATGAGATTACCTACTGTTATTGTATTTTAATTCTGATCTCCTCTGTGGGGAACAGTAGCACTTATTTATATCATCTTTTCATTGTTTATGTTATATGAATTACTTATTACGCTTAATCGATGTTGCTTTTACATTCTCTTTTATATGATGAACTACTGGTTGTGTATGTCATGACTGATCTGAGAATGTGTTTGCTTAAGTTTGGTTTGGGATTGGGAAGTGTCCTTTTGACACTTCTGTCCTTGGACATTATCGGAAATAGTATGGGATGTTTCCGGGGTTGCCCATCGACACTTTCCCGAATCAATGGTTGTCATACCTAGGGATGTCTAGCGGTGTTTGGCTAGGATACACCCTGTTATATCAGACCCGATTCGGAAGGGTATTGAGACCGAACGACCCGTGGTAGCAATGGGGATTCACGGGCGCTCAAGACCGGTAACCAACCCGTGAGAGGACGGGAATCACATTGTGGGGGCCATTTATTGGAGGGTTGCATATGGCTAGACTTGGGCTCATGGGCGCTCAAGACCGGTAACCAACCCGTGAGAGGACATGAGAGCTTCCCGTTTACCATATGTGGATAACCAATAGGGTTGATGAGTCCGTAGTCCGAGTTGGTCGGTGCCATAGGATACGCTGACTCTAGTGCGAAGGATACCGGAAAGGATCGTCAGGGACGAGGAATGGACGTATCTGGAACTGAGTTGATATAACTGACTAGATGACTTGCATTGGGCTAGGCTTTTCCCTGACATGCGCCGGTACTTATGCTAAACGGTTGTGAGAGAGTGTGTTGACTTAACCCCTTACCATGGAAATTGTCCGAGAAGGATGCAGGACCCATTACCAATCGGTCGCCCGAGATATCTTAAATGGTTGGAGGGAATCCAAGATATCTTAAATGGTTGAGGATGTGAGCGGACCTACCCAAAGAAGTATGGTGCTATGACTTAAAGCATGTCTACCATAGAGACCAGCATACATAGAGTTTAGATGCATACATACATTGTTTGTTTCATATTGCATTGCATCTTGTTATGGTTTGCTTCCATGTTATTTATGTTGTTATGGATTAACTTGCCTTACTGAGTTTCTTTCGAAACTCATTCCTTTTTTTTGTACAATTTGTTGTTAGACTTCTCTACAGGTTTGGATTTCTTTGACGGCCCGTATGAGGAAGCACAAGGTGAAGAAGATGAAGACTGAAGAGCAAGAAGAGCTGACTGAAGATGTGGATTAGATTTCTTTTGTTTCTTCTAGACTTATCTTTTACTTTACTTGTATTATTTTAGAGTTTTACTTAGATTTCGATCTACCTTCCGCATGTATTTGTAGGGTATAATTCCGCTATACTCTACAGTTGTCTTTTGATTTGGTATCTTGTTATTCCGCACTCTGATATTCTATAGTGATCCTTTTGAGATCCTTTCTTGACTTTTCTTATAAATTACTTGAACATTATGATTTGTTCTTGCTTTTGATTATGTTATTGTGCGAAATGGATATGATCGTTCCTAAACTTGATCTTTTGGGCTGTGGATCACACTCTCGGGTATGCCAGATAGGGTACCGGCTGGGAGGATGTGACAAGACTTGCATTTGGCTAGGCTTTGACCCTGATATGCGCCGGTACTTAGACCAATGGTGATGTGAGAGAGTGGTGACCTATACCCCCAACCATGGAATGTCCCGAGGGATGCCGAACCCACTACCAAAAGGAGTTGTGTGATGAGACCTTCCTAAAGAAGTACGGTGCTATGACTTAAAGCATGTCTGCCAATAGAGACCAACATACATAGAGTTATAATCATATTGCATCATGTGTTTCATATCATATAGCATTTTACTTTGCTTTGAAATCCTGCTAAATATGTTGATATGGATTAACTGCCTTACTGAGTTTCTTTGAAACTCATTCCTTTTGTACAATGTTTTGTTAGACTACTCTACAGGTACTGATGACTATGAAAGTCAATTCGAGGAAGCGCAAACTGAAGAGGCATACTACACGCAAGGTGCTGGCAACCATGAAGATTACATTGAGGATTCCTCAAGTGGTTTTGCTTGTTACCAGGATTAGCCCTAATGTGGAATGGGAACGTCTGAGCGTTATTGATGAAGTCTATGTTTATGAAGACGTTATTTATAAGATAGAATAGACTTTAGTTTAGTTTGTTATTTCTTTCTTATATTAGAAACAGATGTAACCTTCTTTTGATTTGCGATCTACTTTCCGCTGGTTGTAGAGTGGGATTCCGCCTCACTTTACTATTGACTTAGACATTCTGATTGTCTTTTGTACTCTGATTACATGTGATTTATTCTTTCCTTATTTGGATCTTTTGTTTACCTTTTGCACATTGATTATTTATGTTCATGATTATGTTATTGTCTATGTGGGAGGTTGATTACCTCGATACTTGATCTTCGGGGCTGTGGTTCACACACTCGGGTATGCCAGGTAGGGTATCGGCTTGGTGGATGTGACAGCGGATGTAGATGAACTTCCAAAGGGCATGCTCGAGATGCAGGGAGTATTGCGTAACTTGGTCCATCAAATTGGGGTCGACCAAGGACCAAGGCGCAACACTCAGGCGGGAAGGTTGCTGAGAGCCTTCCAAACTGTTAGAGGATCCCGAAAAAGAAGGGGTGTCCCGAGAGGCAGACAGACCGAGGGACAGAGACCAATCCATGCTAAACGTAACAATCGTCACAAACGCCCAACGGGACTAGATCAATGCCTTATATCGTATTTCGGTACCATCTAAGACGAAGTCCTTACCCCAAAGAAATCGTCGGGAAGAGATAGAGAACCAGGGAGAAAGTCATCCTCAACCAACCCGATCGAGAGTATCAGTCGCCTAAACGCGCTAAAAAAGGGAAGATACTGACAAATCCAATGGAGGTGAAGCAAGGAAAAATCGCCTTCGTAGGAGGATGGCAGAAGTGGAGCATAAACTTGAGGATTGGGATCATGACGAGGATCTGGACGTGGTTGATCGGGAACCATTCTCGGATGAAATTATGAACATGCCCCTTCCTCAAAATTTCATCTTGCCAACCTTTACCCCGTTCGAGGGAAAGACGAACCCGAAGGAGCATATAAGCTACTTCAAATCAGTAATGACCGTACTCGGACAGGAAGATGAGTTACTTTGTAGAATGTTCTCGGCTTCGCTCAAAGGACCAGCCATTAAATGGTTCAGCAGTTTGCAGCCGGGATCCATTAATAATTTCAAAGAACTTGCACGGAAGTTCATCGCCTGATTTAGAAGTGCGACCGGGAGCAAGAGACGTCTGATAGCTTATTTGCTATCAGGCAAGGAAGAAGCGAATCCATTTGGGATTTCTTGAAGCGATTCAACAAAGTGGCCATTGAGATCGAAGATCTTGATGATCAAGTGGTGTACAACTCACTTTGGAGTGGTATAACTCACTAGAGACTTTTGGAGGTCTTACTAACAAATAAACCCAAGACATATGGGACACTGTTACGAAAGTGCCAAAAGCAAGCCAGCGTTTATGAAGTAATAAACGCTCGGGTAAAAGCCGATCAAGACAAAAGATCCAATCGGGACACAGAGAAGAATTCCCCGAGTGATAGAAATCAGGGGTCAAGAAACAGATGGAAGCGTGATCAAAGACTGGAAAATTACACTCCCCTCAATGCAAAGCCATCAGAGATTTTGATGAACATCCGGGACAAGAAATCTTTGAAGTGGTCCGGGAAGCTGCATTCTCTTCCAGAAGATCGGGACATGACAAAATATTGTCGTTTCCATACAGATTATAGACACCACACGGATAGTTGTAGAATCCTGAAATCAGAGATCGAGAAGTTGATCCAAGAAGGCAAACTTGGTCAGTATGTTCGGAGGTCAGGGAAGCCCCGTGACAGTTCACTCATACCCGGTCGCCCAGTCCAAAAGAAGTTGCTAAAAAGGCTAATAAGGGAAAAGAAAAAGAAGATCGGGAGGAGACACCAGTCTATGTGATCATGGGGGGCCCGACCGTAGAATCAATCAGGAAGGCAAAGCAAAAAGCACGGTTCATGGGAGCTGTGCATCTACCAAAAAAGAGACCAAATCCGGCATGCCCGGAGCCCATAACCTTCATAGATGAAGATCTAAGCGGAGTTATAGAGCCGCACGATAATGCAATCATCATCAAAGTAAAAATTTCCAATTGGGAGGTCCACCGAGTCCTGATTGATACAGGATCATCCGTTGAATTGATATCTTATGAGGCTTTCAAAAGACTCAAAATAGCTGAAGATCTACTGACCCCTTCGTCAACTCCCCTGTATGGTTTTGTAGGATCCTCGGCGATACCTGAAGGAACGATCCAATTGGATCTAAAGATCGGGAAGTCACCCCAAGACACTCTGATTCGGGTCAACATCATGGTCGTGAAGGATTTGTCAGCATACAACGTAATCTTGGGATGGCCAACGCTCAATGCACTTGAGGCTGTTGTATCTCCTTGGCACATGAAACTAAAGTTCCCAACCGATGCAGGGGTTGGGGAATGCTTGTTCGATCAATCTACCTCCTGGCAATGCTATGTCAATTACTTGAAGGAGAAACAGAGGTCAGAGAGTTCGGGAAGCGCACTGACTATTGAGGTCCGTGATGATCGGGATGAAGAAAGCATGCAACGAGTGGAGCCGGTATAGAAACTGGAGTGAATTCAACTCAACCAATCTCTACCCGACCAAGGAACATTCATTGGATCAGAGCAACCAGATGAATTCAATAAGGAGCTCACAAAGTTCCTGTGTGACAACGCTGATATCTTTGCATGGTCTGCAAGCGACATGCCTGGGATAGACAGGCGGGTGGTAGAGCACAAGCTCTGGATCCAGAAAGATGCCACCCCAGTCATCCAAAGGTGAAGAAATTTCGCAATCAAAAAGCATGAAGCAATCTGGACTGAAGTTGAAAAACTCGATAAATCAGGCTTCATTAAACAGATTGAATGTCCCACCTGGTTGGCCAATGTGGTGATGGTCAAAAAGGCGAATGGGAAGTGGAGAATGTGTATCGATTACATAGATTTGAATAAGGCTTGCTCGAAAGACTATTACCCTCTCCAGAGGATTGATCTTTTGATTGACGCAACTGCAGGACATGAAGTTCTTAGCTTTATGGATGCCTACTCGGGGTATAACCAAATCTTGATGAGTCGGGAAGATGAGAAACATACATCTTTCATGACCGATCGAGAAAGTTACTACTACCGAGTAATGCCATTCGGGTTGAAGAACGCGGGGGCTACTTATCAAAGGGCAGTCAATAAAATTTTCCAACACTAGATCGGGAGGAATATGGAAGTATATGTAGATGACATGCTTGTGAAGAGTCTCGTTCGAGCCAAACACTTGGCAGACCTTGAAGAAACTTTTGATGTGTTGAGAACATATCAAATGCGTTTGAATCCTGAGAAGTGTGCCTTTGAAGTTTCCTCCGGGAAGTTCCTCAGTTTCATGGTCTCTCAAAGGGGAATCGAAGCTAACCCGGAGAAGATCCAAGCACTAATCGGAATGCAACCGCCCGTTACGGTAAAGCAAATTCAATGTTTTACAGGAAGGGTGGTGGCCCTAAATCGGTTTATATCTCGAGCGAGGGAAAAATGCAACTCTTTTTTCAAAGCATTGAAGGCTACACCAAGCTCGGGAGGAATCACATGGACAAAAGAATGCCAGCAGGCATTTGAGCAATTGAAAACATCACTCGGGACAACACCTGTCTTGGCTCGACCTGTAACCGGGGGAGCCTCTAATAGTTTATCTCGCCATCTCACTGACTGCAGTCAATGCTGTACTGGTAAAAGGGGAGACAATCCAGAACCCGGTCTACTATGTGAGTCATGTACTTATTGATGCTGAGACAAGGTACCCGGATGTTGATAAGCAAGCCCTACTGGGAAATCCCCCGGATTTCTACCCCTTTAACTCGTGGTTTCAAGACCGAGAACCTGCGCCTTGATTCGGCGACAATCGTGGACCATTCAATTTGAGCCCGAAGGATTGAAAATTGAACCAATGTTGGCGGATGACCCTTGTAATGACTCAAAAACTCTCTTAGAGTTTAAGTGAAGAGAGAAGATTAGTCACGATAGTGTAAAAAGGGTGATCTTGAAATGTCCATAGGTCAAC
This sequence comes from Hakea prostrata, assembly GCF_041222555.1. NCBI lineage: Eukaryota > Viridiplantae > Streptophyta > Magnoliopsida > Proteales > Proteaceae > Hakea > Hakea prostrata. The sequence continues at coordinate 402,833 of NW_028291145.1, forward strand.
GATGGAGAATTCAATTAACACAAATAAGGTATCAAATCGAAAATCATTGAAAGACCTTTCCAACGAGCCAAATATCATCAAATTCGAAGTTTGTTTGGGGGTCCAACCATGGACCAGAAGTTTGGGCCGTTTGGGTGAACCAACCCCCACCCCATTTTCTATTTAGGGGCAAAATTGGAATTTCGAATTTTTAAACCCTATTTATGTTTTATCTCATCCGTAAACGCATTTTTGGAGGCTAGAAAGAGGCGGAGGCTTTGGAGAAAAGTAGAAACGAAAGAGAGGAGCGATTTCTAACCTTCCGAAGGTTTTTATGATCCGAAACTTCACAAAATCACTAGGAAATGTTAGTTTTCTTTAACCCTTCTCTTTAATCATAGTTGGTGAGAGTTTATCTTCTCTTCTTTCATGGAGATCTTGAAAGGTAAGGTTGTTAGGTATCTTGGTTGCTTTCCTTTCTTGTATTAATGTCCCTTCCTAGTTTTGGGAGTAATTTATCTTCTCTTCTTTTGAGGGATCTGTGAAAGGGAATAATAATAGGTATCCAAGATGCTTATCTTTTCTTATATTAATCTGTCTCTTGAGTGTGGGAGTAATGGTAAGATTCCATGCTAAGGTTGACGCATTTTGACTCTCTGGGTCACCCACGGGTGAATTATGAGAGCCAAATTTGGGCCTTTTTGAGATGGGTCAAATATAATAAAATTGAAGGTACCCATAGGATCCTTTTGTTTCCAATTAGACTTTCCCAAAGTTTTGTCTCGTTATAGATTTCGAATTAGCGGCGAATTAGAGACCATTCACTAGTGAGGTTGAGAACTACCCTTTTTAACCTAGTTTTTAGATTTGGGTTTTCGTGGGAAAATTTTAGGATATCCTTTGAAACCCAAATTGGCTCTTGATATGGAGGAAATATGATCGGACCGGGTTCATACCTGGTTCGACCCTCGACCCTGGTCGAGATAGAGGGAATCGACTCGCTCCCGAGTGAACCGGATCTAGAAGATGGCTTGCTGAGGAAGAAAGCTTATTCAGCTACAAGCACGTCCTAATTCAACTTATGAATTAGGTTAATTATCCTAATGATGGCAGACTCAAATTGACGGCTGCGGCTAATCATTATCGAAGGGATAATCATTGTATAACCTAAAGGTTATCTCAAGAATCCTCTACTAGTCCAAACTAGTAGAAGTCTATTGCTCAACGGATCTAACTGTTAAGATCCAACGACTACCCGAAGAAGGCTCAAGTGCATCCAACGAAGGAGATTCGAAGGTACACTCTATATAAACCTCACTGTCATACGAGGTGAGGGACGGGGACGGAGATTGAGACTCAGACTCAGATTCAGATACATACTGATAGACGTAAACTATCAGAGGCTTACGATCTAGATCACCTTTCCCAGTTCTTTATTCCTTAGCTCTGTGCTTCTAGCAGAGCCGTTTGTGATTAAGTTCATCAACTGACTTAGCCTTCGGAGGTGGACTCCCAACCCCCGTGGTCGGGCCACATTTGACGCTTTCGTTTTGCAGGTCATCACGAGGAGATCTAAGGGCTGAGCAGATTTTGGACGCATCATTTGGCGCCGTCTGTGGGAAACGACTTGTAAAGCCATGGTGACTAGATCGGCAGCAGCCGCTGCACAGCGCGATTCCGGTGTTCAGATCCCTGGAGTGAATAATCCAAATGTTCCCTAGGGAAGCCAAAATCCTATCGAAGTAGATGGTGGTCAGGGAGGACATAATCCTCCTGATACATTCCAAGATCAATTGAATCAAGTAAAGATTCAACTCTTGGAGGTGAGCCAAGCACTCCGCATGCTCACCAGACGAGTGGTGTTACCACAAGAACCTGACCATCGTGATCCAGGGAGGCGCGTGTTACCACGTGATAAACCGCGTGATCAAAGATTGGCCGAAGACCGGAATATCGGTCAGAACTTTCGTGAAGGTGACCGAGAATTGACGATCAACCTAGGCAAGACGATCGGTTCGACAGACCGCAGGAAAGTACAACCGATTCAAATACAAGGTTGGACACAGGGGTGAGAACTCACTCACCAACTGTCAGAAGAACCGGTCCCGATGATCGAGCAGTTCGCGACGAGTGGAATGTTTGGGAAGGACGGGCTGTTCGTGATGATCGAATAGCACGTGATGATCGTGTTAATAGAGGTCGTGATCATATCGCTGAAGATCACCCGACCCAGATTGGTCAGGAATTGGCCAACATCAATCAGAAGTTAGGGCAGTTGGCTAAAGGAAGGATGACTAAGGATATTTACTTAGTCATTCGGAAGACCCCCTTTGCCGAGCCAATTGCGGGATATCAGTTTCCCCATAACTTTCGTTTGCCTACCTTTTCTACATTCGATGGCTCCGGAGATCCAACGGCCCACATTGGCTATTATCAGTAGACCATGGTAGTTTCAGGTAATTCTGACAAAATTTTATGCAGGGTATTTGGTTCATCTTTAACCGGAGCAGCACGAAAGTGGTTTTCGAACCTCCCCTCTGGAAGGATCGTAAACTTTGATGAATTGGGGCGCAAATTCATAGGGCGATTCCAGAGTGGGATACAGATCAAGAAAACGGAAGAAACCTTGTTTACTGTCAGACAAGGAAAAAGCGAATCGATCAGAGAGTTTCTGAAAAGATTCAACAAAGTAACGATGGAGATAGAAAATTTGGATGAGCAAGTAGCCAAAACTGCTCTATTCACTGGACTCACTAACCGGAAACTCCTGGAGTTATTACTACAGGATATGCCTACAACTTATGCTGAGTTGGTACAGAGATGCCAGAAGCATGCCGAAGTCATGGAGATCCTAGATGCGCGCCAAGAAGATAACAAAATCTCCAATAAGGAAAAGAAGGCTCCTGAGCAGAAGCAGAAGCCAAATAAAAATGTCCGTGATCGGGTTGGAAAATCTCAGGCTTGGCGCCAGAGGTCTCCCGATAAAAGTGAATATACTCCATTGAATGTTCCTCGGGCTGATATTCTAAATATCATCAAAAGGAAAAATATTTTGAAGTGGCCACCTAAAATTCTTTTGAAGCCTGGGGAGCAGCAGGATCGAGAAAAATATTGCCGATTCCACAAGGACTATGGTCATTATACAAATGACTGTTGTCATCTGAAAGCAGATATTGAGAGATTAATATCTCAGGGACACTTGTCCAATTTTGTTAGCAGAAGGAGGGAGGAGCCATGTGAGCCACGCGCGGCTGCTCTTAAAAGGGATCGTTCGGTTAGTTCAGAACGATCAAGGGAGGCTCTGAGGTCTAAAAAGGGCAAGGAGGTGACTGAAGCTACTTGGTCACCTATCCTTACCATTTTCGGAGGACCAGAGCCCAAATCACTCCGCAGTTTGAAGACAAAATCCAAATTTGTCGGAACCGGGGAGACGTAGAAGCGAAAGAAACTGAATGGTGAAGATTCTATCACCTTTGGCGAGGAGGATGAAAGAGGCATTTGTTTACCTCATGATGACGCCATAGTCATCAAGGTAGAGATTGCACGTCGGGAAGTGCATAGAGTTTTGGTTGATAATTGGTCTGCAGCTGACCTGATTTCTTATGAAGTGTATCCAAAACTGAAGGTGGATGAGGACTTGATGGAGCCTTCATCCACGCATCTATATGGTTTTGCAGGGTCGTCTGCGGTGGCGGAAGGATCTGTCCAGTTGGACTTATCTATTGGAAGTTTTCCTAAGGAAACAACCGTCCGAATCAAATTTTTGGTGGTTCGGGAGCTGCCAGCTTACAATGTTATCCTCGGGCGACCATCTTTATCCAAGATAGGTGCTATTGTTTCGACAAAACACCTGAAGATAAAATTCCCGACTGATATGGGAATTGGTCAAGTTTCCTCTGACCAGAGGATCTCTCAGCAATGTTACGTTGCCTATTTAAAAGACAAGGAGGGCCCGAGGAAGGTGACTGCCCTACCTATAGAAGTTCGAGACGATCGGGAAGAGGCAGAGATGCAAAGGCCCGAACCAGTGGAGAAGCTGGAGCAAATCCAGCTGTGTACCGAGGATGAGAAGAAGATTACTTATATCGGGTCTGAACAGCTGGAGAAATTCAAAGATGAGTTGAAGTTATTTCTTCAACAAAATAAAGACATATTTGCATGGTCTGCTGAAGACATGCCAGGAATCGATCGGGCTGTCGCAGAGCATAAACTCTGGATAGATCCGAAGGTGAAACCAGTGATACAGAAAAGGAGAAATTTCTCCATTGAAAAGTATGAAGCCGTTCGGGGTGAGGTTGAAAAACTGAAGAATTTTGGTTTCATAGAACCAATTGAATGCCCAACCTAGTTAGCTAACGTGGTAATGGTAAAAAAGGTGAATGGGAAGTGGGGAATGTGTACAGATTACACAGATCTCAACAAAGCTTGCCCTAAAGATTGCTATCCGTTGCCTCGGATTGACCTCTTGATAGACGCGACTGCAGGATATGAAACTCTAAGTTTCATGGATGCCTACTCAGGGTATAATCAGATCCTTATGAATAAGGAAGATGAGAAGTTTACGGCTTTCATGACTGATCGTGAAAGCTACTACTATAAAGTCATGCCATTTGGCCTGAAGAATGCAGGAGCAACATATCAGAGGGCCATCAACAAGATTTTTAAAGATCTGATAGGAAAGAATGTTGAAGCTTATGTTGATGACATGCTAGTGAAGAGCTTTACAAAACTAAATCATATTGCAGATTTGACTGAGGTATTCTCAGTACTGTGAAAATATCAAATGAAGCTGAATCCAGAAAAGTGCGCCTTTGGAGTTTCCTCGGGCAAATTTTTGGGCTTCATGGTGTCACAGAGAGGTATTGAGGCTAATCCTGCCAAAATACATGCTCTGATTGATATGGAGGCTCCCAAAACTGTTCGTGATGTGCAGTGTTTAACAAGGAGAGTTGCCGCTTTAAATCGATTCATCTCCAAGTCTGGAGAAAAGTGTTTGCCATTCTTCAAGGCACTTAAAGATTTGAGGGGTAACAAGGAGGCAAAATGGACCGAAGAATGCCAGAAAGCTTTCGAGGAGTTAAAAGAAGCACTCGGACAACCGCCGATCTTGTCCCGACCAGAGAAGGGGGAAATATTACAGCTATATCTAGCGACGTCCCTTTCAGTGGTCAGTGCAGTACTTGTTCATGAGAAAGATAAAAAACAGTGGCCGATTTACTATGTGAGCCACGTATTGCTAGATGCAGAGACACGATATTCGCAGATTGAGAAGCAGGCTCTGGTTCTCATGATGGCCGCCAGGAAGCTAAGGCCATACTTTCAGGCTCATCCAGTTGAGGTATTTACAAATTTTCCTCTCAGTAAAGTTCTTAATAAACCTGATTTATATGGAAGGATGGTGTCCTGGTCGGTTGAACTTAGCGAGTTCCAAGTGAGCTTTAAGCCCAGAACGGCAATCAAGGCTCAGGCGCTAGCCGATTTTGTAGTAGAAACTACTGCACCAGTGGAGTCCACCATTGAGGATCCCATTATACCAACCACTTGGGAGGTATATGTGGATGGTTCGAGTTCTGTGGGAATCAAACCCACGAACTAAGGTTATTGAAATTTGCATTTGAATTTTATTGAAAAGTCCAGCAGGATTTATTATTCGATATGCTTTGAGATTTGCATTTGAAGCAAGTAATAACGAAGCAGAATATGAGGCTCTGATAGCTGGACTTCGGTTGTCAAAAGCATTGTCTATTGCAGATGTTACTATTTATAGTGACTCTCAACTTATAGTCAACCAAGTCCAGGGGGAGTATGGTATTAAAGAACCACGCTTGCAGAAATATCAAAAGATAGTGCAGGCATTTCAAAACCAATTTTGGAATTTGAAGATATCTCAGATTTCGAGGAATGAAAATTCAGTGGCAGATGAGCTATCCCGACTAGCCAATGCCAAAGAAAAGAATCTAGACCCTTCGGTCTATATTGAAGAGATAACATTTCCAAGTTATCATGAGAAAGAAATTTCTTATATTGAAGCAGAGCGTTGCTGGATGGATCCGATAATTGAGTATCTAAGAGATGACAAATTACCTGAGGATCCGAAAGAGGCAAGGTTGATCAAGATACGATCAGCGAGATTTGTCATTCAGAATGGGAGACTATACAAAAGATCTTATTCTGGACCCCTTATGAGATGTATAGGCCCCGAAGGAGCAAAGTCAGCTTTGGCTGAGGTTCATGAAGGAATTTGTGGGCTCACATGGGTGGACGAGCCCTGGCCCACAAAATTCTAGGACTTGGGTTATATTGGCATAAGATCCAAGAGGCTGCTATGGAATATGCTCGTCGATGTGGCAACTGTCAAATTCATGCTACAGTATCGAAGCGCCCGGCGGAAACCATGACTTCAATTCTAGATCCTATTCCCTTTGTGATGTGGGGAATTGATATCATGGGCAAATTCACCAAGGCGTCAGGCGGACGGGAATATCTGATAGTAGCAATTGATTACTTCACGAAATGGGTTGAAGCCAGTGCACTGGCAGCAATCACTGAGAAAAAAGTGGAGAAATTTGTGCTTGAGTCAATCATATATCACTTTGGGATTCCAAAGATTATCGTCACTGACCATGGTACTCAGTTCGACTATCCGCAGTTTGAGCAATTTTGCAGAACGTATATGATCGAGCATCGTATGTCCTCAGTGTCATACCCCCAGAGCAATGGACAAGTAGAGGTTACTAACCGAACGCTACTGGAAGGAATAAAGAGAAGACTCGAAGCTGACAAGGCTTCTTGGGTCGAAGAACTTCATAACGTACTATGGGCCTATAGAACTACTGTTCGAACACCCACAGGAGAAACTCTATTCAGGTTGGCATATGGATCCGAAGCATTGGCACCAGTGGAGATAATGGCGGGGACATTACGGGATCGAGAGTTCGAGGAAAAAGCAAATGAGCAAGGACTGCTTGATAGTCTTGATCTGTTGGATGAAGTTCGGGCAAAGGCAATAGCACGAACTCAACATTATCAAAGAAGGATAGCGTCTCATTATAATACTCGAGTGAAGAATCGTCGGTACTTAGCCGGAGATTTGGTGTTGAGAAACACCTTAGCTTCCGACCCACGTCACCAAAGAAAATTGGACCCTTCCTGTGAAGGACCTTATATGGTTGTAAAACCAGTTGATTCAGGAGCTTACAGGCTGAAGAACATCAACACCCAGAAAGAATTGGATCGTTCGTGGAATGCCAGACATCTCAAAAAGTTTTATCCTTGATGATGATTTCAATTTTGTTCGTGATGTAAACATTTTCAACTCAATCAATGCAATTTTTGGCTTTCAACAAATTATCTTTTGATTGGGGGGGCATCGTACACCACATTCAAGAACAAGATCCAACTATAAGGCATCGGATGAAAATCCGTGTGGGTCCTTCAACACTTATGGAATTTTTTCAGAATTTCTTAAGTCGAGGCATCGGATGAAAATTCGAGTGAGTTCCTTCCGCAAGGCGTCAGTTTGAAACCCGAGTAAGTTCCTTCAAGACTTATTGAATTTTGAATTATCCTTAAGTAAAGGCATCGGTTTAAAACCCGAGTGAGTTCCTTCTCAGACTTATTGTATTTCTCTGGAAATCCATAAGTAAAGGCATCGGTTTAAAACCCGAGTGAGTTCCTTCTCAGACTTATTGTATTTCTCCGGAAATCCTTAAGTAAAGGCATCAGTTTAAAACCCGAGTGAGTTCCTTCTTAGACTTATTGTATTTCTCCTGAAATCCTTAAGTAGAGGCATCGGTTTAAAACCTGAGTGAGTTCCTTCTCAGACTTATTGTATTTCTCCGAAAATCTGTAAGTAAAGGCATTGTTCTAAACAACTAAGACCTAGTACAACAGCGATTCAAGTGGCTAGCAAAGTTCAAGATGAAGTCAATTTCTTATTTCTTCAAAAGACCAGAAGAGGCCGGTCTCAACATCAAACATAATATTACAAGAGCTGGATACAATCTTCGGTCCAAAAAGAAAGTCATCCAAGATCGGCACAACTTTGCTAGAACAAACACATGAGTCAAACATTGGTATGGATTCAAGGAAAAGAAGAGGAGAAATGAGGATTACAAAAAACATTTCAGTATGTATAAAATCCTCCGCAATTTCATACTCTTTGTCCAACTTGTCCAGGAGAAGTATGGTCCTCACTTGAATTCAAGGCAAGCTCGTCATAATTGAATCCTTCCAAGGGAGAATAAACAGGAGAATCTTCCAGATAATGCATAATATCTGGATCAGAAGGCGGAGGATCAATCTTATTTTTTGTCCAGTCAGGAGGAGGAAGGCCCAGTTTGGTAAATATTTCAGGATGACAAACAACACTGTAGGGAGTTGTATCAAAATGAGGATCCTTCCTTAATATTGATTCCCATACTTCGTTCTCACCATCCCGGTACGCTTGCAAGTTATAAGCATTCAGCATATCAACAAAGGTCTTACTGTGTAAATACTTGAAGATGCAGGCTCTGCGAACATCAGTTGGAAGGGATTCGGGCAAAGGAACGACAGCTTGCCTTTAGGGTAACGTTTCAGATCCTTTGGCTCCTGACTTTCCAACTCCTCGCTCCAGTTGCCGGATCTTCTCCCTAGCATCATCCAAGTCTGACTGAAGACGATCGATCACCGAATTCTTTTCTCCTGCAACCTCCCAACCTAGTTTCCTAAGGCGAGCAACCTCAGCATCTTTAGCTTCAGAGATTTCCCGAAGCCTGAAAACTTCATTGCTTAACCTATTGAGCCTAGAGGCTGCTTCCACTTGGTTGTGGAAGTTACCAGTAAGACTCCTGCTGTCACGTCCTCCTAGCCGGTACCCTAACTGGCATACCCGAGAGTGTGATCCACAGCCCCGAAGATCAAGTATCGAGGAAATCATCCTCCCACATATACAATAACATAATCATAAACAGGAAATAAATCAAGTTTTAATATTATAAACAAGGTTCAAAACAAAAATGAATAATAAGTATAATCAGAGTGCGGAAAGATACCGGATATCCAATGATATCAAAAAGGAGTAAAGTGAGGCGGAAACTCACTTCACCAAAATAGCGGAACGTCGTATGAAAATCAAAAGGAATCACAACTGAAAAAAATGTACTAAGAAATAAACTAAGATCAAGCGTCTTCAAGTTTATAGATAACATCTTCATAAGTATGGACTTCGTCAATCCAATGAATCCGTTCTAACTCTATGCTGTTTTCAAAAGTAGTACGCAGCTTGATCCGCCGGGGGATCATCAGAGTAATCTTGATCGTCGCCAGTGTAAAACCCAGCCCTAACCTTGACCCGGAAACCTTGTTATTTGTAGGTCCGATGACCCGAAGTAAAGTAAGAAGTCAGCTTTGGGCCATCCCAGTAGAGGACTTGGTGTCTGGCTTTGAATCCATGAAAGTTGATGATGAGGTTCTATTTATGGAAACTGAATCCTGATGAAGATCTAATTAGTTGATGGACTTGGAGTGCTCTCTATCTTGGTTTGAAGGCATTTCTACCTATTAGGTAAGTCACTTGACTTGTGTGCAAAACCCCTTTAGGATTGGATTTGATCTGGGCCTTCAATTCCCTGTTTTGGTCTTGCTGTCAGCATTGGTCGACTGATTGGTCGACGGGGCGAGTCGACCAATCCACTCGACCAATGAGTGCTGTCTTTGGCAATTAGGTTGTTCTTGCTCTATTTAAGTCCAATCTCGAGTCCACTTCGTATTTGCTGCCTCCAAACTCTCTGGAACGAACCAAAGACCTCTGCAAGTCATCTCTCTTGCATCCTTGGTGTTTTCTTGACGGATCTTCGTCGAAACTCTTCTTTTTGCATCAAAAGGTATGTCTACTCTCTCTTCTTCTCCTCCATCTTTGTTTTTCTTTCCTTTTTGAGTTGAGACAGTGAGAAGAGATGCTGCATTCTCTGTTGCAAACATCTCTGAACATGTTCTCATGATCATCCTAAGGATTTGAGGCTAGAACAATGATCTTAACCATGATCATTGCAAGCTTTTGAAGGAATCATGATCAAACCATGATTTAATCTCTGTTAAACTTCTAATCTATATTCTGATCTCTTTGGATCTTCTATGTTGATCATGTTAGTAGTTAATTACTGTGTTTTCTTTCCATGATCCATAATCTATAAATCTCTAGTTGTTCTCTTCTACCTTACTATGTGTTCTTCATGATGCATGGTAGTTACATATATGGTAGGTTTTATTTCCTTATTTAGATTTATGCTTCTAAGCCTTATTCCATGAAGATCTATGTATGTTTTCATGTTTTCATTACCGAAAGCAATGATCCATCCTCCTATTGTTCTTGTCTTTGTTTTCTATTTCAAATTCATCAAGATCCATGACTGATTTAATTATGGTAACTTTTTGTTTCCTAATTTGGATCTTGATACCTTGATTTGATTAGTGTTTTGAGGTCCCCTATTTGTTAGAATACTACTGATGTAGTCTACCCCTTGATTAGTACCCTTTTGAACCACCAAATTCGGATTTCATATCTTAAAACTCTGTTTTTTTTTAGGCTACTGTCTGCATTGGTCGAATGGACCACTCGACCAATCCACTCGACCAATGAGTACAGCAACTCCAGATTTGGTCTGTTTCGGATGTTTTGATATCTTTTCTGTTAGGGATCTTTCCTAATATGTTGTATATACTTGTTTAGGACCTTCTTCTCAAGTTTGCCAAGATCTTACTTGATTTCTTAGGATTCCTTTGCGAGTTATAAAAGGTAAGGATGGTTATTTCCTTAATTACATAGATAGCATGAATCTAGTTTCTATATTTGAATATCATAGATATGATTCCTAAATTAGATTCTTACAATGATATACTACTGTTGCATAACTTTGATTACGGTAGCATTACTTATTCATATTAAATTGATTCATGTATGATTTACTTACCAATGTTATACAAATGATTGTAATTATTGATTTCTTTCCATATATGAAGTTACCATATATGTGATGATATGAATTGATGCATGTGTATGCTTAAGTATGGTTTGGAAAGGAGAGGTGTCCTTTTGACACTTCTGTCCTTGGACTACTACGGGAATATTATGGGATGTTTCCGGAGATGCCCTCTGGACACCTTCCTAAACTGTTGGATGACATATCTAGGATTGTCTAGTAGTGTTGGGCTAGGATGTCCTGTTATGTCAGACCCTAATCGGAGGGGTATTGAGACCGAACGACCCGTGGTAGCAATGGGGATTCATGGGCGCTCAAGACCGGTAACCAATCCGTGAGAGGACAGGAATCACATTGTGGGGGCCATTTATTGGTAGGGTTGCATATGATTAGACTTGGGCTCACGGGCGCTTAAGACCGGTAACCAACCCGTGAGAGGACGTGAGAGCTTCCCGTTTACCATATGTGGATGATCAATAGGGTTGGTGAGTCCGTAGTCAGGGACTATGAGGACTCTAGTGTGAAGGATACCGGAAAGGATCGTCAGGGACGAGGAATGGAAGTATCTGGATCTGACTTGATGTACTAAGTAGAAGACTTGCATTTGGCTAGGTTTTACCCTGACATGCGCCAGTACTTATACCAAATGGTTGTGAGAGAGTGTGTTGACTTAACCCCCTGCCAAGGTTTGTCCTGAGGGATGAAGGACCCATTACCAATCGGCTGCTCAAGACCGGTGAAATGATCCGTGAGAGAATCCAAGATATCTTAAATGGTTGAGGATGTGAGTGGACTTTCCTAAAGAAGTACGGTGTTATGACTTAAAGCATGTCTGCCAATAGAGACCAGCATACATAGAGTTAGATTCATTCATTCATTGTTTGTCTCATATCATATTGCATTCATGATTGTTCTGGAATCCTGCCATTTATGTTATTATGGATTTTTAATCGCCTTTTTACCGAGTTTCTTTGAAACTCATTCCTTTATTGTACAATGTTGTTAGACTATCCTGCAGTCTTGAGTACTATGACGGTCCCTATGAAGAAACGCAAGGCGAAGAGGCATATCTCCGGGGAAGGTGATTGCGGTTACCACAATTACTCGAAGATCCCGCGGGTGGTTATGCTCCGTACGATGCTTAGTCCGACCATTGAGTGGAAGCGTCCTTGTGCTATTTATGAGATTTACACTTACAAGGATGTTGTCTATAAAGTGGAGAACAATTTAGTTACCCAATGTACTTGTTCTTGGGATTAGGTTTTGTCTAGTTTATTCTTTTAGAGCTACTTTTCCGCTGGTTGTAAAGTGGGATTTTTGCCTCGCTTTACTTATCTGTTTGATACTCTGATTATATTTAGTATTCTGATTCATTTATGATTCATTCTTTCTTTATTGGATCTATGATTTATCTTCCGCACTCTTGTTATGATTGTTCATGATTATGTTATCGTTTATGTGGGAGGTTGATCACTCGATACCTGATCTTCGGGCTGTGGATCACACTCTCGGGTATGCCAGATAGGGTACCGGCTGGGAGGGCGTGACAGATTGGTATCAGAGCCCAAGGTTCGAGGAGATCCTAACCACAAAAGTCAACAACTGAACATTCCTGAGTCATTGATCTGAAATTACTCTTCTACTCTTAGAAGTGAATAATAGAACACTGAATTAGAAACTTGACCTTTGAGGTATAACATAACATTTCTGAATAACATACCATAATTATACTTGAACAAATGTCACTAATGCAAGGAAAAGAAAGTTGCATAACATACAATAATTAAAGAGAAACAAAATGAACTTCATTAATTTCAAAAGTTTTTACAACGATTACATCTGAAATGCATAAATGGAAATCCTAAGGTACGGTCTATCTAGGTGATCTGCTCGATCTCTCGTATGCTCGAACTCCTCGCTAACTCGAGTCACCCGATGCTCTATCCTATCCTGTCGTGACTCCATCCTCTCGTACATCTGCTCCTGTCTGACCTCCATTCTCTCTAGCATGGAAGTCATCGATCTCATCTGTGCACCAAGATCTGAAGTCTCCGGAACTGCATGCGAAGGGCCACCTACCTCGAAGTGTGATGAAGGAAACTCGTGATGCATAGGCTCAGCCTCGTGCATATCTGCATCATCTCCGGCCTGGTCATCACTATCAGGACCGATATCCTCTCCTCCATCCTCCGATCCCGATCCTCATCCTCCGATTCATCATCATCCTCACCCTCCGGACCAGGAGATCTCTCGGATCGCTGTAGTCTCATCGACGAATGGTCCGAGTCCCAATAGGGTATCCCCGTGATCTAGTGTCCACCGGTGAATCCTCGAAACTCACCCCGAAATGCCTGAAGATCAAAGTCAGTAGCCTCCCATAGCAAAGGTTCCGCATGCTAGGCCGCAGAACTAAGTCCAGCATGACCTGCTGAATGATGTAGGAGAGATCGATCTCGAAGCCCATGTAGATGCGGTAGATGACTAAGGCCTCCATCACTGTGACCCGATGGTGATGTCCGGCTTTCGGCATGATGTTTCGGCCGACTATGCGACCGATGATACGTGTAGAACCCGTCATCCGTCCGCTAGTCCACGGTGTGAAGCATCGACGGCTATCCCATAGCGTAGAGCATATCTCGCGAAGCTCGTACGGCATCGGATGGCTATCCGGATCTGCTCCTGCGGTATCCACACACACTGCTGTGGATAGTAAGGAACCTGTAAGATCTCAGCCGGTGTCCGGGTAGAGAAGCGAATCTGAGTCTGGAAGACCCTGCTCCTGAGGACAAGTCTAAGTGGATGTCCTTGGCCTCGAGCCTCCTCTGTGTAAGTAAGGTTGCTGAAGAACAACCTCACTAGCTCCGGGTATACCGGTAGATCCTCGGTGAAGAGATGAGTCCACCTGTAATGTGTCGAACCTCTGCCGAATCCTAAAGGCTACGAGCTGGCGTAAGTGAAGTAGACGTCCCATCTCGATGTTGCAGATGGCGAAGTAGGCCTCGTACGGGAACTCGGCCTGAGGTGTGTCAAACATGTCCGGTCTCCTAACCTCCTGTCTAGGCTCGAAAGGAACCCGACCTCTGCCCCCTAAGAGCACCTACGATGCGACCACGACCTCTACCTCCTCCTCGCCCTTCCCTCTGCATAGTGTATCTGTGAAAGAGACAAGAGACAATTCCAATTAGTGCTATTTTAAGATTTGAGCCAAAAGGGTATTTTCGTAATTTTTCGGAAAATTTCAAATTTGGGGGAAATTTGATTTGAACATACTAGCATGTGTGCAATACTTGGAATTTCATGTCTATGAAGTTGTTTTGATGAAAATCGATCGAAAACTTGGATTAAAGCGAAAAATTCAGCAAGAAGGAAATTTGGGGATTTTGCAATTTAGGTCAAAATTGGATTTTTGAAAAGTTGAAATTGGTTAAATCAAATTGTATGGACCTATCTGCAATGTCATCTTGAGCATGTAGCATTTGATCTCGTGCAAAAATTCCAAGCGGTTTGAGAGAAAACGAAATTTTTCTAAAGATATCGATTTCGGTATAAAACTTTGCGAGATGAGCACCAATGTGTTAAAACTTGTTGTCTATGCATGGCATTGTGTTTAAAACCTAAGGAATATGTTTCTAAGCATTCCTAAGCATGATTTCTAGCATTGGATACAAGTAAAGCATGGTATTATTGAAATGCAAGCATGAGAAGATGAAAATGGAAGAAAGAATGAGAAATTTACCTTGTTTGTGAAGATGGTGTGTTGTGGTGTTGTTGTTGAAGCACTAAATCACCTCAAGAACACTTGTGGGAACTCTTGGAGATTTTCCCTAGAGCTCTCTCACCTTTGGAAGAAGTTAGAATGAGGTTGGAATGTGGAAATGAGGCTTATAATGCGAATTTTCGCATTTCGTGCGCATTGGTCGACTCATTGGTCGGCTGGGTCACTCGACCAATCACTCGACCAATGGTCACGGTGACCTCATTTGCTGTTGAATTTTTGGAAAATGTGATTTTTGCCTTATGGAATATTGTTTGATGACTATATGGATATATTTGAGCATGATTTAAGTTTTCAAATCATTTGGACTTGTGGTTTATGTTGAATCTTGAAATTCGGTATTTTGATGTTCTCGGTTTTGCAGAATGGTTACTCCGAGAAGTGGGCGTGGTGAATCCGGTGGTCATGGAGGTGGTGAAATACCTCGGGGAGGTGGTGAAGTACCTCATGGAGGTGGTGAGATACCAAATGTTGATCGGGGTACTCATGAGATCCCTGGTGCCCCGAATGTTGGAAGTTTCAGAGATATTGCCAATATTATGGGCAATATGATGCAGCAGACAAGCAGCTCGGTTCAACCAGATGTTGGTGGGTTTCATGACTCGCATAATGAGACCCGGGCTGGTGCTAATGCGAATCCTCATGCCGCAGATCTGAATGCGGGAGGTTTAGCTGGAACTCCTCATACTCCCTGATGGAGAGTTTTCTGAAGATGCAAGTACCCACTTTCACTTGGAGTTACCAAGGACCCCTTGTTTCCTAACAAGTGGCTTCGTGAGTTGGAGAAGGCTTTCCGACATCTGCAATGCTCGGAAGCTCGGAAGATTTTGTTTGCTTTGAGCAGAAGTTGCAACAAGAAGCTGATGCATGGTGGATCTCCACTCGGCCTGTTTTGGAAGGTTTGCATGCGGGAGTTGTAACTTGGGAGTTATTCAAAGAGGCTTTTTGTATGAACTACTTTCCCGAGGCGGTGAAAGATGCGAAGGAAGCTGAGTTTATGATTCGACTCAAGGAACTGTCTCGTGTTGGAGTACCAACGAGAAGTTCGAGGAGCTTCATTTCTTTGCTCAGATTCTTTGAAGGAAGACCTCGCCAAAGCAAAGAAGTTCTTCAAAGGACTGCGCCACTGCCATTAAAGCTTACCTCACAGTCCAGCCTATAGTGAGCTATGCTCAAGTGGTGCGAGAACTCGAAGAAGTTGGAAGAAACAGAGAAGGAAAGTGCTCGTGTGCAAAAGCCTTGGCGATCAAGGAATTCTGGTTTGGTGGATCGCAATGACCGTCGTTTTGTGACCTACACCCTACCCCACTCCTACCTTTCGGGCTAAGAGTGTAGGTTAGAACACGGGTTTTCAGCAGCCCGGCCGGTTTAGACAGTATGGCGGAAATCGACCACCAGCAAGTGCAAGTGCTAGTGCAAGTGCAAGTGCAAGGCCTTTTGTTCGAAGCCCTCTGTTGCAGCCACCCCTGTTGGATCCAGCAATCTTGTCTCGCTTCTCGCAAGCAAGCTGGTCATTTTGCTCGTGCCTGTCCGAAGCGGCTCGCCCAGCAGACCTGCCCGAGTGGTGAAGAGTGCTCCTGCTCCTCCCTCCGGTAGAGTTTTCAGTATTTCCGGTCTTGAGCAGGATCCAAGCCATGATGTGATTACAGGTACATTGTTAGTCGCTTCTATTTCTGCATTTGTCTTATTTGATACGGGTGCATCTCATTCGTTCATGTCATCGCATTCATCAAGAAGACTAACCTAATCCATGAGAAGTTGTCTAGTTGTTTATTGATTAGTACACCTACTGGTCTGTTGTGAAACTAGATAAGGGGTTATCTAAATGTCCTGTGTTGATTGGTGAGAAGAACTTGGAAGCCAATTTTGTGATTCTTGACATGAAGGACTTCGATGTTATTTTGGGAATCGATTGGTTGACAGCCCACAAAGCTGTGTTCCTTTGTTCCTCAAAGAAGATTCAGTTCCATATTTGTGGAAGTCCGGTCTTTGAATTTCGGGGTGAAAAGAGAAGGGTTTGTAAGAAGGTCTTTGTCTGCACTTGATGCAAGTCTATGCCCTAGTGGATGATGCTTCATCTGAAGGCAAGGGTATAGTGGAGAAAAGAGTCGACGAAGTCGAGTTGTCTGCGACTTTGTTGATGTCTTCCCCGATGATCTATCGGGAGTGCCTCCGGACAGAGATGTCGAATTCTCTATTGATCTCGTCCCCTGGTGCTGCACCGGTATCTAAAGCTCCGTACAGGATGGCTCCTACTGAGTTGGAAGAGTTGCAAAATCAGTTGAATGAGCTCATTGATAGAGGTTTCGTGCAGCCTAGTGTGTCACCTTGGGGAGCTCCGGTCTTGTTCGTCAAGAAGAAAGACGGTAGTATGCGCTTGTGCATCGACTACCGTGAGTTGAATAAGTTGACTATCAAGAATAGATATCCGCTGCCCAGAATCGATGATCTCTTCGATCAGTTGAAGGGTGTAGTTGTGTTCTCAAAGATTGACTTAAGGTCCGGATATCACCAATTGAAAGTGAAGTCTAGTGATATCTTCAAGACAGCTATCCGAACGCGGTATGGTCACTACGAGTTTAGAGTCATGCCCTTCGGATTGACCAATGCTCCTGCGGTGTTCATGGACCTCATGAACCGAGTATTTCATGATGTGCTTGATAAGTTTGTGATTGTTTTCATTGATGACATCTTGATCTATTCGAAGAGCGAAGAAGAGCATGCGAGTCATCTAAGTTTCACTTTGCAAAGGTTGCGAGAAAAGAAGTTGTTCGCTAAGTTTAGCAAGTGTGATTTCTGGCTTAAGAGAGTGGTATTCCTTGGTCATGTAGTTTCAGCCGAAGGTATTCGTGTTGATCCTGAAAAGGTCCAAGCTGTGGCTGATTGGGAAAGACCGAAGTCAGTAACGGAAATAAGAAGTTTTCTTGGATTGGCGGGTTACTACCGAAGGTTTATTGAGAACTTTTCTCGGTTGGCTGCTCCTATGACTAAGTTGACCAGGAAAGAAGAGAAGTTTGTTTGGTCGACGCTTGTGAGAAGAATTTCCAAGAGTTGAAAGATAGATTGACAAGTGCCCCGGTTTTGACTATACCTGATAGTTCCGGTGGTATGACAGTTTATACCGATGCGTCAAAGATTGGTTTGGGTTGTGTACTGATGCAACATGGCAAGGTCGTAGCCTATGCTTCTCGGCAATTGAAGGATTATGAGCGGAATTACCCCACTCACGATCTAGAACTTGCCGCCGTTGTCTTTGCTTTGAAGATTTGGAGACATTATCTTTACGGTGAGAAGATTGCCATTTTCACGGATCATAAGAGTTTGAAATACTTCTTTACCCAAAAGGAGTTGAACATGAGACAAAGGAGATGGTTGGAACTAGTCTCCGATTATGATTGTGATATTCGGTATCATCCTGGGAAAGCAAATGTTGTTGCTGATGCTCTTAGTAGGAGGAACCAGAAGAAGACTTTGGATTTGAATGCTTTGAGTTTACCATTGTGGTCTTCTATTGAGAGTTTTGATTTGGAAATCGTTCCCGAGAATTCTGATTTTATTCTTTCTGCCATGACGGCAAGATCTGGTCTTAGAGATAAGATTGTTGCTCTGCAGAGAGTTCGATCAAGAGTTTTTGATCAAAGTTGAGAAGATTTCTTCGAATCCTGAGTCGGACCCCGACTTTGGTATATCCATGGATGGTGCTTTGTTGTTTAGAGGAAGACTGTGTGTGCTCGCAAACGAAGAAGTTAAGAAAGAAATATTGAAGGAAGCACACCGGTCGGTCTTTCTTGTACACCCGGGAAGCACCAAGATGTACAAGGACTTGAAGGAACATTTTTGGTGGATTGGTCTAAAGGCGGATGTTGATGATTTTGTTGCCAAGTGTGAGACTTGCCAACGTGTGAAAGCCGTTCGACAACCTCCATCTGGATTACTTCAACCCCTTCCTATTCCTAGTTGGAAGTGGGAGGATATCTCCATGGACTTTGTGACTAGCTTGCCTCGGACAAGTAAAGGCAATGACACTTGTGTGGGTGATTGTTGATAGGTTGACCAAATCAGCCCATTTCATTCCTATGAAGATCACTCATACTCCGGATAAGCTAGCAAGGCTTTATGTGGATAATGTGGTTCGTCTGCATGGTGTGCCATTGAGTATTGTTTCGGATCGTGATCCTAGGTTCACCTCAAGGTTTTGGAATAGTTTGCGGAAGGCCTTGGGAACCCAATTGAACTTGAGTACAGCTCATCATCCACGATCGATGGACAATCCGAGCGGACAATTCAGACATTGGAAGACATGCTCAGATCTTGTGTGGTGGATATGGGTGGTAATTGGGATGAACACCTAGCTTTGGTTGAGTTTGCCTATAACAACAGTTATCAAGCCACAATAGGCATGGCTCCATTCAAGGCTTTGTATGGCAGTACTTGTAGGACACCTTTGTCTTTGGTCGAGAGGCAATTGAAAGAAAAGTCTTAGGTCCTGAGATGATTGAAGCTACAAGTGCTATGGTAGATATGATAAGAGAAAGGATTAAGTCCGCTTGATCGAGAGAGAAATCTTATCTTGATAAGAGAAGGACCGTTTTGGAATTTCAAGTTGGAGAGAAAGTCTTTCTGAAGGTCTCACCAATGAAGGGTGTGATGAGATTCAATGTTAAGGGAAAGCTTAGCCCTCGTTACATTGGACCTTTCGAGATTTTGGAAAAGGTTGGACCTGTTGCGTATCGATTAGCATTACCTCCGCCTCTTGCTGGTGTGCACAATGTGTTTCATATTTCGATGCTCCGAAAATACATAGAGAATCCGGAACACATTTTGCAGCAAGCACCTGAAGGACTTAGTGTCACGCCCTCCCAGCCGGTACCCTATCTGGCATACCCGAGAGTGTGATCCACAGCCCGAAGATCAGGTATCGAGTGATCAACCTCCCACATAAACAATAACATAATCATGAACAATCATAACAAGAGTGCGGAAGATAAATCATAGATCCAATAATGAAAGAATGAATCATAAACGAATCAGAATAATAAATATAATCAGAGTATCGAACAGATAAGTAAAGTGAAGCAAAAATCCCACTTTACATCCAGCGGAAAAGTAGCTCTAAAGAATAAACTAGACAAAATCTAATCCCTGTAGCAAGTACATTGGGTAACTAAATTATTCTCCACTTTATAGACGACATCCTTGTATGTATAGATCTCATAAATAGCACAAGGACGCTTCCACTCGATGGTCGGACTAAGCATCGTACGGAGCATAACCACTCGCGGGATCTTCAGAGTAATTGTGGTAACCGCAATCACCTTCCTGGAGATATGTCTCTTCGCCTTGCGCTTCTTCATAGGAACCGTCATAGTACTCGATACTGCAGGATAGTCTAACAACATTGTACAATAAAGGAATGAGTTTCAAAGAAACCCAGTAAGGCAGTTAAAATCCATAATAACATAAATGGCAGGATTCCGTAACAAACATAAATGCAATATGATATGAGACA
The DNA here is from genome assembly GCF_041222555.1 of Hakea prostrata. Lineage (NCBI taxonomy): Eukaryota > Viridiplantae > Streptophyta > Magnoliopsida > Proteales > Proteaceae > Hakea > Hakea prostrata. The sequence continues at coordinate 423,057 of NW_028291145.1, forward strand.
AACAATGAATGAATGAATCTAACTCTATGGATGCTGGTCTCTAATGGCAGACATGCTTTAAGTCATAGCACCGTACCTCTTTAGGAAAGTCCACTCACATCCTCAACCATTTAAGATATCTTGGATTCTCTCACGGATCATTTCACCGGTCTTGAGCAGCCGATTGGTAATGGGTCCTTCATCCCTCGGGACAAACCTTGGCGAGGGGGTTAAGTCAACACACTCTCTCACAACCATTTGGTATAAAATCTTGGCGCATGTCGGGGTAAAACCTAGCCAAATGCAAGTCTTCTACTTCGTTACATCAAGTCGGATCCAGATACTTCCATTCCTCGTCCTCTGACGATCCTTTCCGGTATCCTTCACACTAGAGTCAGCGTATCCTATGGCACCGACCAACTCGGACTACGGACTCATCAACCCTATTGATCATCCACATATGGTAAACGGGAAGCTCTCACGTCCTCTCACGGGTTGGTTACCGGTCTTAAGCGCCCGTGAGCCCAAGTCTAACCATATGCAACCCTACCAATAAATGGCCCCCACAATGTGATTCCTGTCCTCTCACGGGTTGGTTACCGGTCTTGAGCGCCCATGAATCCCCATTGCTACCACGGGTCGTTCGGTCTCAATACCCCTCCGATTAGGGTCCGACATAACAGGACATCCTAGCCAAACACTACTAGACAATCCTAGATATGTCATCCAACGGTTTAGGAAGGTGTCCAGAGGGCATCTCCGGAAACATCCCATAATATTCCCGTAGTAGTCCAAGGACAGAAGTGTCGAAAGGACACCTCTCCTTTCCAAACCATACGTAAGCATACACATGCATCAATTCATATCATCACATATATGGTAACTACATATATGGAAAGAAATCAGTATTACAATCACTTGTATAACATTGGTAAGTAAATCATACATGAATCAATTCAATATGAATAAGTAATGCTACTGTAATCAAAGTTATGCAACAGTAGTATATCATTGTAAGAATCTAATTTAGGAAACATATTCATGATATTCAAATATAGAAACTAGATTCATGCTATCTATGTAATTAAGGAAATAACCATCCTTACCTTTTATAACTCGCAAAAGGATCCTAAGAAATCAAGTAAGATCTTGGCAAACTTGAGAAGAAGGTCCTAAACAAGTATATACAACATATTAGGAAAGATCCCTAACAGAAAATATATCAAAACATCCGAAACGGACCAATTCGGAGTTGTTGTACTCATTGGTCGAGTGGATTGGTCGAGTGGTCCATCGACCAATCAGTCGACCAATGCGAGACGATAGCCTATAAAATCGAGTTTTAAGATATGAAATCCGAATTTGGTGGTTCAAAAGGGTACTAATCAAGGGGTAGACTACATCAGTAGTATTCTAGCATATAGGGGACCTCAAAACACTAATCAAATCAAGATATCAAGATCCAAATTAGGAAACAAAAAGTTACCATAATTAACTCAAACATGGATCTTGATGAATTTGAAATAGAAAACAAGGACAAGAACTATAGGAGGATGGATCATTGCTTTCGGTAATGAAAACATGAAAACATGCATAGGTTTTCATGGAATAAGGCTTAGAAGCATAAATCTAAATAAGGAAATAAAACCTACCATATATGTAACTATCATGCATCATGAAGAACACATAGTAAGGTAGAAGAGAACAACTAGAATTCTATGGATTATGGATCATGGAAAGAAAACACAACCATTAACCACTAACATGATCAATGAAAGAAGATCCAAAGAGATCAGAATTCAGATTAGAAGATTAACAGAGATTAAATCATGGTTTGATCATGAATCCTTCAAAAGCTTGCAACGATCTTGGTTAAGATCATTGTTCTAGCCTTAAATCCTTAGGATGATCATGAGAACATGTTCAGAGATGTTTGCAACAGAGAATGCAGCATCTCTTCTACTGTCTCAACTCAAAAAGGAAAGAAAAACAAAGATGGAGGAGAAGAAGAGAGAGTAGACATACCTTTTGATGCAAAAAGAAGAGTTCCGACGAAGATCCGTCAAGAAAACACCAAGGATGCAAGAGAGATGACTTGCGAGAGGTCTTTGGTTCGTTCCGGAGGGTTTGGAGGCAGCAAATACGAAGTGGACTCGAGGTTGGGCTTAAATAGAGCAAGAATCAACCTAATTGCCAAAGACAACACTCATTGGTCGAGTGGATTGGTCGACTGGCCCGATCGACCAATCAGTCGACCAATGCTTGGCAACAAGGCCAAAACGGGGAATTGAAGGTCCAGATCAAATCCAAACCTAAAGGGGTTTTGCACACAAGTCAAGTGACTTACCTAATAGGTAGAAATGCCTTCAAACCAAGATAGAGAGCACTCCAAGTCCATCAACTAATTAGATCTTCATCAGGATTCAGTTTCCATAAATAGAACCTCATCATCAACTTTCATGGATTCAAAGCCGGACACCAAGTCCTCTCTTGGGATGGCCCAAAGCTGACTTCTTACTTTACTTGGGGTCATCGGACCTACAAACAACAAGGTTTCCGGGTCAAGGTTAGGGCTGGGTTTCACACTTAGTGCTGATTTGACCTATGATGAAGAACCGGCCGAAATCTTGGATAGGAAGGCCAAGCAGCTGCGGAATCGCGCCATTCCATTGGTGAAGATTCGGTGGAAGAACCATACCCCTGAAGAAGCTTCTTGGGAGAAGGAAGAAGATATGAAGGAGAAGTTTCCTTACCTCTTTGGAAGCACAGGTACGCTTTCAATTTCGGGGACGAAATTTCTTTAAGGGGGGGAGAATGTAAAACCCATCCCTAACCTTGACCCGGAAACCTTGTTATTTGTAGGTCCGATGACCCAAAGTAAAGTAAGAAGTCAGCTTTGGGCCATCCCAAAGTAGAGGACTTGGTGTCCCGGCTTTGAATCCATGAAAGTTGATGATGAGGTTCTATTTATGGAAACCGAATCCGATGAAGATCTAATTAGTTGATGGACTTGGAGTGCTCTCTATCTTGGTTTGAAGGCATTTCTACCTATTAGGTAAGTCACTTGACTTGTGTGCAAAACCCCTTTAGGATTGGATTTGATCTAGGCCTTCAATTCCCTGTTTTGGTCTTCTTTGTCGGCATTGGTCGACTGATTGGTGCTGGGCCAGTCGACCAATCCACTCGACCAATGAGTGCGTTGTCTTTGGCAATTAGGTTGTTCTTGCTCTATTTAAGTCCAATCTCGAGTCCACTTCGTATTTGCTGCCTCCAAACTCTCTGGACGCAGACCAAAGACCTCTGCAAGTCATCTCTCTTGCATCCTTGGTGTTTTCTTGACGGATCTTCGTCGAAACTCTTCTTTTTGCATCAAAAGGTATGTCTACTCTCTCTTCTTCTCCTCCATCTTTGTTTTTCTTTCCTTTTTGAGTTGAGACGGTAGAAGAGATGCTGCATTCTCGTTGCAAACATCTCGAACATGTTCTCATGATCATCCTAAGGATTTGAGGCTAGAACAATGATCTTAACCATGATCATTGCAAGCTTTTGAAGGAATCATGATCAAACCATGATTTAATCTCTGTTAAACTTCTAATCTAAATTCTGATCTCTTTGGATCTTCTATGTTGATCATGTTAGTAGTTAATTCTTGTGTTTTCTTTCCATGATCCATAATCTATAAATCTCTAGTTGTTCTCTTCTACCTTACTATGTGTTCTTCATGATGCATGGTAGTTACATATATGGTAGGTTTTATTTCCTTATTTAGATTTATGCTTCTAAGCCTTATTCCATGAAGATCTATGTATGTTTTCATGTTTTCATTACCGAAAGCAAT
>NW_028291146.1:300000-420123 GCF_041222555.1 Hakea prostrata
TCCAGACAAGAAGAATGAAACCTATGAAGACAATGAACCGCTTTTAAGCACCCGCATGAGTGTTCGAGGACCTAAACGATAAAGATTGATTCAACATCAACGGTCAAGATTTGAAGACGTTTTGAAAGTTTGAACTCACAAATCCAAAACAGGCGTTCGGAAACCGTCGCTTGGGTTACGTGAGCCACGATTGATCGCCTACAAAGAGACGCGTGGCATTGTCCTCACAACACTCGAGGAAAAGTGACCACCGCATTAAATGTGATATTACATTTAGTGGAATATGCAGAGACTATTTCCTGACGAAGAACCCAGTTAAAAACCAAGCCCTCGGAATTGACCGAATGCTTGGTCCTGGGGGGCTCGTGATACGGAGGAAATATGATCGAACCTGGTTCGTACTCGGTTTGACGCTCGACCCCGGTCGAGGGGAGAGGGAATCGACTCGCTTCCGAGCGAGCCGGGTCTAGAAGATAGCTTGCTGAGGAAGAAAAATAAATCGGCCAGAGGCACACCCTAATCCGACATATGGATTAGGTTAATTACCCTAATGATGGCAAACAAAACTTGGCGGCTGTCACTTATCATTATTGAAGGGATAATCCTTGAATAACCAAGAGGTTATCTCAGGAGTCCTCTACTAGTTCAAACTAGTAGAAGTCTATTGCTCAACGGATCTAACTGTTAGGATCCAATGACTATCCGAAGAAGGCTCAAATGCATCCAACGAAGAAGATTGGAAGGTACACTCTATATAAACCTTACTTACCTACGAGGTGAGAAGGACTCAGATCTATATACACACTGGTAGACGTAAACTATCAGAGGTTTACGATCTAGAACACTTTCCTAGTTTTTCATTCCTTAGCTCTGTGCGTCTAACAGAGCCGTTTGTGATTATGCTCATCAACTGACTTAGCCTTCGGAGGTGGACTCCCGACCCCAACGGTCAGGCCACATCTGAAGCTTTCATTTTATAGGTCATCTCAAGGAGATCTAAGGGCTGAGCAGATTTTGGACACATCAGAGGCTATGTCCAACATTAGGTTTTTCACTATATTATTCATGAAAACAACTACATACAATGCTCTATTAGAAGAGAATAATTATATGGGAGCTTAGAAACCCTAAGCCACCGCTATTCATGGCCCCACCCTAAACAGAAAACAAACTTCAAGGCCCAAAAAAACATGGACCCTCTACAGGCTATGGAGGCATTGCCTACACACCTCCGCTCACTCACCGGGTAGCTGGACCCGTGCTTGTCTGCAACACAATGAGAAGCATGAGCCATACTCAACAAAAACTAATGTGATTTACTTGATAAAATAATGATACATTGGTTATAATTTTGCCAATAACCCTCAAAGCACACCGTTAGCACTCATATAAATAATCCCTAACTATTCACATTTTACCGGTATTTATAACCCATAATCAACCTTAATCCCCCCTCTCTCTCTCTGCCACTTGGCATGATCTAAGGGCCTATCATTCTCCCTTCCTATTGCTTATATACAGTTTTCTCCTCCCCTTATTCTTCTCTTTTGTTGTTTTTTTGGGTAATTTGACATTCTATGCTCCCCTGTTTTGCTCGAATTTAAATTATTAGTTTATGTTTGAAACTTCTAATGAGTTTTAGGTCTGGAATCAATATATTCATTCAACCTTTAAGAGTTCTCTACTTTTTGAGACTTTAGCTTACAGTTGGAGATGGTGCCCCAGCCTTCAAAAAGTCTATGTTCACTGAAATGACATCGCCTTCTTCCTTCAAACCCGCCTTCACCATGTCCAGTTGGGCAGCTCGGAACCTCCTCACAATCTCTATGCTCTTCAATAAGTTCTCCATGGCACCGTCGTCGTAAGGTTTTGACCTTAGTGGCTTTGATCACTAACCACCATGGACATCTCTCCGCAAAGAAAACACGATAATTTTCATTGGGTGATGCAATCCTTGCAGAGTTTCAAATCAAGGGTTTGTGATTCAAGGCCGATGGATTTGGCTTGAGAGTGAATGAAATCTGCAGCAGCATAGTATTCAGGGCAAGGTATTGTTGGAACCTGAAGATTATCTCCGTTGAATCATCTGGTAACGAAACAAGTACTGTCGACATGAATAAGAAGAAGAGCATAATGGAAATTCTCTCCATTTTTTTTTCTTTCAGGAGAGAGAGCACTGAGAGTAGTGAAGTTGTTCTTCCAGCTCTGTCTTTAAAGAGGTGAACTCTCCAGTTTGAAACCATTTCTCTAAGAGATTTCGAGAGATCAAACCAATGCAAAAGAAATCGCACGGAATAGAACCAAAAGTTTCCAGTCGACTAATTGGAGCAAAAACCATGCATTAGAAGGTTGTTAACGTAAAAAATGCATGCAATAATCATGCAGGAAATATATATTGTTTGATTTAGTGATTTAAGGATTCTTTTTAATATGAAAAATAAAAATTTATGCATTTGATTCACTTTGTGAAGATGTCACCAAGGTAGAGTGCTTACATCCGCAGAAGTAGAAGGAAGGGAGGAAGAGAGGGATAATAGGTAGTTCATTCCCGATTTCTAGTGGATATTTTAGCTGACGATTGTGGCTACAGAAAAAAGTAGATATTCTTGGAAGAAGTTAGTTATGGCCGTTGGTATCCAACCCAAGTATCACAATGTTGAATTTCATATAAATTTGAATCTCCTGTTGAGAGGAAAATGGGAAAGATCATCCTAAAAACAAATTAAGTTCCATCCAAGAAAAAGAAAAAGAAAAAGCCAAATAAAAAAAGGAAGAATTATGCATGGTGCTATTCTTTTCTGGATTTTCTTAACTTCTTTTACCTGGATTGTTAATGGAGAAAGAATCCTTGGAGAAAAAGCAGTTGCAACGACCCCTAAAAAGACAGCAGCTGCACCAGGAGGCTCCGGCGGCACTTTCGACATTATGCGTTATGGCGCTAAAGGAGATGGACGAAGTGACGATACCAACGTAATCAATCCACAATTCTTAATTCTCATTCTTTTTTTCTTTTTTCTTTTCTTCTTTTTCTTTTATGGTTTGCAGAGAGATATTATGAACCCTAAATTTTGCAGGCTTTCATGGCGGCTTGGAAAGAAACATGTCAATCTTTAGGTTCAGCTACACTTTCCATACCAAAAGGAAGCTTCTTAGTTGGTCCCCTTAAATTCAAGGGGCCCTGTAAAAACACTGGTTCCCTTACTGTCCAGATGCAGGTGTATTTCTATAGCAAAAAAACCATTTCTTTCTTCTCAAAACAGATTGGATTGTTCCCTAACCTGAGGTTTTCGATTATCTATACAGGGTGACTTGAAGGCAATCATGGATTTGGGCAAGTATGATTTGGATGATTGGGTCGAGTTTGGATGGGTGACCGGATTGACGTTGACCGGAGGTGGGACTTTTGATGGCCAAGGCGCTGTATCATGGCTTGCCAATAAATGCCCTAAAAGTCTCACCAATTGTAAAGTTCTTCCAACAGTAAGTGGATATGGATTCAACTATTTTACTTGCTGGTTTTGTGTAATCTATCGTTAGGGTTTCATTAACAAAGGTAACTTATTTTGGATACAGTCAAGATAAAACATTGCGGCACAAGGCTATTTGGATTTTCTGGAGAGTCTATTTCGGTAGAAGGAACTGTGGAACTGACAATAACACTGGGAACACATCCACAACCGGTAACTACAGTTACTAAATTTTTGTTAATAAAAAGTCTATCAGCATACAATATAATTCTCGGGAGACCAACGTTGAATGCTATTGGGGCAATAGTTTCGACGAGATATTTGAAGGTCAAGTTCCCAACTGAAGGAGGCATTGGAGAATGCAAATCGGATCTGAAAACTTCAAGGCAAAGCTATACAACCTTTTTAAAGGATTCAAAAGCACAAGGTAAGGCACTCGCCCTTACTGTGGAAGTTACGGATAAAAGGGATGAGGAAAAAATTCAAAGAGGTGAACCGGTAGAAAAGATGGAGAAATTTTGTTTTGGTTTGGAGAATCCAGAAAAAGGGACCATGATAGGAGTTGATCAGAACAGTCAGGACAAGGAGCAATTGAGAGAATTTCTTCAGCAAAACAGTCAGGACAAGGAGCAATTGAGAGAATTTCTTCATTTAGCGCCTGGTCAACACAAGACATGCCAGGTTTAAGCAGAGAAGTGGCAGAGCATTGCCTTTGGATAGATAAATCTATCAAGCCAGTGAAACAGAGGCGAAGGAATTTCTCATCAGAAAAACATGATGCAATTAAAGTTGAAGTGGACAAGCTTAGGAGATCTGAGTTTATTGAGCAAATCGAGTGTCCAAGGTGGCTAGCGAATGTGGTAATGGTAAAAAAGCATAATGGAAAATGGGAATGTGTGTAGATTACACTAATTTGAACAAGGCATGTCCCGAGGATTGCTATCCTTTGCCGTGAATTGATCAGTTAATTGATGCTACATCAGGTCAGCAAATGTTGAGTTTTATGGACGCTTATTCTGGTTATAATCAAATTCTTATGAAAAGGAAGACCAACCTCATACGACATTCATGACCAATCGGGAAAGCTATTGTTATAAGGTTATGCCTTTTGGGTTAAAAAATGCCGGTGCAACATACCAAAGGGCAATGAACAAGCTGTTTGCTGATCAGATTGGAAGAAAGATGGAGGTTTATGTAGACAATCTTCTTGTAAAAAGTCAATTTAGATATGATCATCTCGCTGATTTAAGAGAGTGCTTTGATGTATTGAGGAGAAATGGAATGAGACTCAACCCTGAGAAGTGTGCATTTGGAGTTTCATCTGGTAAATTCCTTGGTTACATGGTCACGCGAGGGGGTATCGAGGCAAATCCAGAAAAAATCAGGGCTATCTTAAATATGACAGCACCCAGCAGTATGAAAGAAATTCAAAGCTTAACAAGAAGAGTTGCAGCATTAAGTAGATTTATATCAAGATCAGGAGATAAGTGTGCACCATTCTTCAAGGCGTTGAAAAATCTAAATGCACTCAACGAATTCAAATGGTCGGAGGACTATCAGAATTCATTTGAAGAGCTAAAGAGGAGGCTTACCAGTCCACCAGTTTTATCTCGACCAAAGCCCGGAGAGAGCTTGCAGATATATCTATCTTCTTCAAAGGTGGCAGTAAGCGCGGTGTTAATCCGGGAAGAAGGTACTGTCCAAAATCCTATCTACTTTGTAAGTCATACATTGTTAGATGCAGAATCTAGATATCCGGAATTTGAGAAACAGGCTTTCGCCTTAATAATAGCAGCCAGGAAGCTCAGACCTTATTTTTAGGCTCATCCAGTTATTGTTCTTACCAACTGGCCTTTAAAGAAAATACTGCATAAACCTGATATGGCGGGGAGAATGGTGTCATGGGCAGTAGAGTTAATAGAACATGATATAGATTTTAAACCTAGAACTGCGATAAAAGCACAAGTTTTGGTTGATTTTATTGCTGAAAGTATTTCATCACCAGAGGGGGAAAAAGATTCTAGTGAGGTGTCTTCTGTGTGGACCTTACATGTAGATGGGTCAAGTCATTCACAGGGATCAGGAGCGGGGGTGATTTTACAAAGTCCATTCGGATTTGTAATTCAGAATGCACTCTGGTTTAATTTTCATGCTTCAAACAACGAAGCAGAGTATGAAGCTCTTATTGCAGGATTACAACTGGCCAGATCCCTCTGTGTACAAAGCATTGAAGTAAAGAGTGATTCTGAGCTGGTGGTCAGTCAAGTCACGGGAGCATATGGTGCAGAAGATGATCGAATGGTCAGCTATCTTAAAAAAGTATGGCAATGTAAGGAGTGGTTCACACATTTCTCAGTCACGAGGATATCTCAAAATCAAAATAATGAAGCAGATTCTCTGGCAAAATTGACATCCGCAAAATCTATTTCTATTCCACAAGCTGTATATTATGAGGAGCTAGATATTTCGGCATATTCAGAGCCAAAGATAATGGAAATTGACGCGGAGATATCTTGGATGGATCCTATTATACAGTATCTGAAGGATGGTTTTCTACCTGAAGATAGGGAAAAGGCCAGAACTGTGAAAAGAAGAGCCGCCAGGTTTATTCTAAAGAATGAGCTATTATATAAAAGAACAGTTTCTGGGCAACTTTTGATATGTTTGGGACCCTCTAACGCTCTTTATCCCTTATCGGAGGTCCACGAAGGAATTTGTGGAAACCACTTAGGTGGGAAAGCTTTGGCTTATAAAATTCTAAGACAAGGATTTTATTGGCCACGTATGCAATCTGAGGTGATTGAATATGTAAGAAGGTGTCATCAATGTCAAATTCATGCCCCAATTCAGAACCAGCCAGCAGAGCATCTAACATTAATTCTTAATCCCCTTCCATTTGCCATGTGGGGTATGGATTTGTTGGGGCCTTTTCCTGTTACAACTGGAGGGAAAAAGTTTTTAGTGGTTGCAATCGATTATTTCATGAAATGGGTAGAAGCGGAAGCCCTGGCAACAACTACAACAAGTAATATTGAAAAGTTCTTCAGAAATCATGTCATATTCAGATATGACCTACAAAAGATTCTACTGACTGATCACGGACCACAATTTGACAATGAAAGATTCAAAGAATTCTGTGCAGACTATCATATTGAATGCAAGCACTCGTCTGTGGCATATCCTCAATGCAATGGCCAAATTGAGGTAACCAACAGAACACTTTTGCAAGGAATAAAAAGGAGGCTAGATGAAGGACATAGCTTGTGGATTGATGAACTACCTCATGTACTATGGGCGTATAGGACTACAATCAGGACTCCAACAAGAGAAACTGTGACACCCAGCCCAAATCTAGCCCGGAAACCCGATCTGTTTTGGGTGAAGTAGGGTTTGTTAATGTTGACTTTGAAGTTGGACCGTGATTTTAGTTTTGTTTAATGTTGACTTTGAAGTTTGACCGTGATTTCAGTTTTACTATCTTTTAAAATCTTAGGAAGCCATATCAGACCTTTCCCTTAGAGTTGATCCAATGTCCCAAAATGAGGAAGATGTCTTTGTGGGCCATCTCAGTAGAAGATATGGTGTTTGACCCAAAACCCATGGATATTGATGATGGTGTTTCCTTATGGAAACCTTATTTGATTTGGTGTTGAACTATTTATTTGTGAAGAAGAACTTGATTGATGGACCTAAAGCTTAGTTGGACCTGGTTTGAAGACATCCCTCCATACTAGGTAAGTAGTATGATGTGTTGAAAGAAGCCCATCCAAAAATATTGAAGTTAAGCCCATTAAATCCTTTGTTTTGAACCAAGCTGTCCAGGCAGTGGCATTTTGGTAAATATCTGTTTTGAAGGTTTTCAAAAGCTTTATTTCTTTTAATTTCGTGGTAAACTATTCCCATTATGTTTCTAAACCTCTAGATTGTTGGATCGACCTTTGAACTTCCTCTTTGGCAATCAATCAACCACCGGGGGTAGTTTGGTCAGTTTGGTGAAACCCTAGTAATTCTTGGACTCTTTGTGCTATTTAAAAGGGGGAACTCCATGTTTTTCACTCTCAATCTGTTTCTAAGCCTTGGAGAACGTGGGATAAGCCCTAGATCCTCTCCTTCGAAGCCAAGGAAGATCCTCAAGCATCTGTTCAGATTTCTTCATCGGTTTCTCTTCTAAAAGGTTAGTATTCAATTCGTTTCTTCTTTAATTCATTCTTTCTTCTCTACTTCTGATTTTCTGATCATGAGAAGGGTATTACACTGCTGTAATGACCTCTTCTTTAATTCTTTTAGCCCTAGAGTGAATTCCACAATTCACTCTATGTTCTTGAAAGCCATATGGCGATGATCCTTGAATTTAATTCCACCAAAGCTCTTAATGATACTTTCCCTAATTTTCTACCTATCTTTATAATTGTGGGGAAGGTCTCATATTATTACCATGACCTTCCCTTGTGTCCTCATGATTGATGAGTTGATCCCTAATTTTCCTTGGAACCATTGGAAGCCAGAAGGGAGAGATTTTGAGGGGAAATTCTTGGGTAACTCTTATGAGAGGGTAAGCAATTGGGAACCCTTTTATTTTCTGTTAATTCATTGGACCCTCCCCAAAACCTTTCTTGATTGTAAATTCTTTGTCCTAAGGGTGAATCTTATTCTCCTTAGTCTTTCCGTGGGATACACGGATTCTTGTTAGTAATCCCTAATTGTATGATTTGAATTTCTTTCCCTTCACTTTAATTGAAAACCTTATTTTCTCTCATTAGTAGACCCTTCCTAATTCCATTCTTTATTTTGAAATATTAATGAGATGTTCCCTTATCTATCTTGGGTTGTTTTTGTGGGAGTTAATTATGGGTAACTCTCATGGGAGGTAACCAACTCTCATGAGAGGTAACCATATCTGAGACCCTATTGTTCTTTTATCTGTTGGAAACTTCCCAACACTTTTTCAGATTGTGCATTCTTTGTTTCTCTTTCCCATGGGTGAATCTTGATCCTTTGTTTCTCTTTCCCTTGGGTGAATCTTGATTCTTTGTTTCTCTTTCCCTTGGGTGATATTTGTGTTAACCTAAACTTGATCACTATATTTTCTTCATGATCCATGTTTAACCTAATTAGGATTTCTAATTATTCTTTCTTCGTTCTTGTTCTTGATTGAGATCAGGAAGAAGATGATGCATTCTTGCAACCATCTATTCCATGATCTCATCCTATTCTTTGAGATCTATGATCATCATCATGATCTTAACCCTAGCCAAATAAATTCCTTGAAACCCTAACCCTTGAATGATCTTTCTGGAAACCTTTTGTAACCTTCCATGTGAGGGAAACCTCATGGGTAATATTTCTATTAACCTAAACTAGATTTCCTATGATTTCTTGTTATTTTGATAACAATCACTCCGTCTCTTTCCGTGATCATAACCTTTTCATGAGCCATATGTTATGATGAAACCCTAACCCCTTTATTATTGACCTATTGAGATTGATTTTTCGGACTATGATCTCCCCCATGTCTTCATTTGGGTTAGGTTGTACTTGGTCATCAACCCCATGAGCAAAGCACCCTTGTATAGCAATATACATGGGGGCGGTTGCTAGTGGCGGTCGATTGAACCAAGCGACCGCCTGGAGCGACCGCCCGGTCTGTTTTCGGGGTTTTACCCTATTTTGCCCCCTGATCGTTATAAATAGCATCCCTCGCCCTATTAACGCATTATTATGTTATGGATTGCTATTTTGGGCGATTAGATAGTTGTGGAAACGTACGGGATTCAGGTCTGAAGTGTTGTTAATGATATGAAACATTTTCTCTTCTATTCTTGGTGATTCTGATTAAGGTAATGAATCTCCATCTGCAATTCTCTTCTTTTTAACCTCTAATTGATATGAACCCATCTCCTTTTTGTTAGTGGTTACCCAATTGATTTGTTGTACTCCCTTTCCAATGTTCTTGATGAGATCCTGTCTAGAAACGAATCCCTGCATTTGTTAATGGATGGATCTAGTCAAGGGAAAAGTTTCTGGGTAATCCATTTATGATAATTGCTAGGTTTCTTTTCACCTAGTGTCTCTTGGAGTGTTAGATTCGAGACTTTGGCAATGATTACTCGAAATCCGGATTGAAAATGGATGATCGAAGCCCTGAGTTTCGGATCTGAAACTCTCCGTTTTTGGGGCGGTCACTAGTGGCGGTCGCTCAACCTAAGCGACCGGCTCAAGCGACCAGCCGGTTTCCAGTGTCTATGTAGGTTTGATTTTTGAATTGTTTTGACTCTTGACTCTTTTATATTCTTGTAACCCTATGCCTAGGTGTTCTCTGTTTCAAATAAAAGTCTTATAATAGTTTCTGGAATTCAAGTTAGAGGAGTTTTACATAATTACAGGTAAGGACATGCATTCTTATTTATATGCAATTACATATACATGATGATTCAGCTGTTCTATTTACTATTCTTTGATCATGTATCTTGCTATAATTGTATAAAGCATGTGAATCTTATTGTATACTCGCTGTTTGTGGTGTTCCTTGATGTACTTCATCTTTTATGATATTGCACAACTGTTCATGATATGATAAAGAGTGATGTAGTGTGATTGTGATGGAAGGGGTATTCCATTGGGATATCTTGGCTTGGGATATCGAAGGGCTGTGGAATGGGACACATGCTTGCTGATGTCTCCAGCACTATCATGATTACTTGATGACATACTTAGGTAGTCTAGAATTGCATGGCTAGGTACCCCACATGCTATTACCCTTTCGGCAAGGGAATTGAAGCCGGGTGACCCGTGGCAATGGTGACGTGACTATGTTTCATCCTACAGCGGTAACCTGTCCGTGCGGAGACTCAGTGGTCCACTGTTGGTCATGTAATGGTAGGGTTGCATATGTTAGGGTTGGGCTCATGGACGTCCAAGGAGCGGACCGAGTGTCGCGAGGAGTCATGAGAGCATCCACCCCAATAATATGTGGATGACCATAGGGTTAAGGAGTGGAGTCCAACAGAGGTAGCCAGTCCGTGAGGATTCACACTCCTAGGTTGTGAAGGATACTGAACCAAGTTGGTTGGTGCCATAGGGGAAGTATCTGGACTTCATATAGTATGTTGCCATTATGACTTGCATTGGATTAGAAACCCCGACATGCGCCAGTACTCATTGCCAATGGTTGTGGTGAGAGAGTGTTGACTTAACCCCCAGCCATGGTTTGAGAGCCAGGTGTGGACTTAACCCTTTGCCTAGGATCCCTATAGAAATAACCAGTCCTTGCCGGATCAGAGTGATGAGACTTACCCAAAGGAGGGCTGGTGTATATCTTAAAGCATGTTAGACATTAGAGACTTGCATAGTTAGATCTTAGTAGCATTCATATTTCTGCATATCATCCATATCATTTCATATGTGCATTCGTGGATTGTATTGACATATATATGAGAATTGCTTGTTCCTTACTGAGTTCGTTGGAACTCATTCCTTTCATTGTATGTATTATATAAACTGTATAGATGGTTGCACAACGTCGGAAGTTGCAGATGATTCGTATGAAAGAGCCTTCTCGTTTGAAGCTGATGTGGCACAGACAGTGATACATGAACTTGCAGAGCATGAAGCCTCCTGAAGATAAAGATTATTTAGTTATTCTTTTTGCTTCCGCTGAACTCGATATTACATTTGATTCTTGATTCTTTCCTTTGATTATTTCTTGGATATTTATTGGAGTATTTGGACTCCTGTAACATTTTTATTAATTATTGCACTATTCTTGCTCTTGATTATCTGTATTTGTATTTATTATTATTGATAGACTAAAACCATGGATCCTGTGACGGTTCGCACCCACGGGTTGTCGGGCGATTAACCGGGCCCGGCGAGTGGGGTGTGACAGAAACACCTTTCAGATTGGCATATGGGTCAGAAGCATTGGCTCCAGTGGAGGTTATGGTGGGATCAAACAGATATGAGGGATTTGATCCAATAACTAATGAAGAAGGACTGCTGGCAAACCTTGAATTTTTAGATGAAGTCAGAGAAAAAGCCTTATACCATAATATAGAATACCAGAGGAGAACGGCAGCGTATTATAATGCTCGAGTCAGACATAAATCTTTCAGAGTAGGAGATTTGGTTTTGAGGAAAAAATCAGCATCAGATCCAAGGAACTGTGGAAAGCTTTCTGCAAATTGGGAGGGGCCATATGTGGTGACAAAAACTCTGAGCAGAAACACATATTGGCTGAAAGATTCTCATGGGAGCTATTTGAAACGACCGTGGAATAATTCACCTTAAGAAATATTATCAGTAGAAAGGAGACAAGATTTTCTGGTATTCTTGGAGAAATCATCTTATTAAGCATGGTCATCTTAAATTTCTTCTTCATTACTAATCTAAGGAACATTTTTGCGAACTAGTCTTCTGATCACGTCATTTCAAAGTTGATCTAGGGTCATTCCTTCCGAGGATGATCCCGACTTTCCGAAGTCAGGCCCAAGTGGTCAGCTTTATGAAATCTGATCACGCCATTTCAACGCTGATCCAGGGTCATTCCTTCCGAGGATGATCCCGACTTTCCGAAGTCAGGCCCAAGTGGTCAACCTTACGAGGTCACGTCATGCCTTTTCAACACTGATTCAGGGTCATTCCTTCCGAGGATGATCTCGGCTTTCCGAAGTCTGGCTCAAGTAGCCAACCATCTGAGGTGTGATTATGCTAGCTGATCCGGATCATTCCTTCCGAGGGTGATCCCGACTCTTCGTGAGTTAGGCTCAAGCAGCCAGCCTTCGGAGGCCTGGTCATGCTTTCCAAAGCTGATCAAGGATCATTCCTTCCGAGGGTGGTCCCGACTCTTTGTGAGTTAGGCTCAAGTAGCTAGCCTTCCAAGGCCTGGTCATGCTAAGCTGATCACGGATCATTCCTTCCGAGGATGATCCCGGATCACTCCTTCCGAGGATGATCCCAACTTTTCGAAGTCAGGCTCTCGTAGCCATCTTTCTAAGGCAGCATTCGGATCGAGAACAACGGAATTAATAAAAAAAAATTAACTCAAGGATCAGGTTACATCGAAGGCTATTTATCGAAGTTCAAAGATTATGTGTAAATCATCATCTCAAATATTTTTTCTTCAGAAGTATTTCAGCAGAAGTCAATGAAAAATACAAAGTTTGATCAGAGATATATACATCTAATCAATTATGAGTTGGTTAGAAGATGATAGCTAGCATTACAAAAGATACTATTCTATCAAAGCCAAAAAAAGCAAAAGAAAGGAAGAAAATTTCATTAATATAAAAAATTGACAAGTTCAAAAACCTCATATGCAGAAGAGGTAAACAAGGAGGAAAAAAGGTAAGTTCATAAACAAAGGAGAGTGTATTCTTCAAACTTATGGTTTTGCATATGGATCAACATCTGTAACATTACCAGATGGATCAACATCAGCAGTATCATTAGCAGCAGTCTCTTTATCATCTTGAGCAGGTAAGTTGTCATCAACATTGTTATCTGAATCACTGGCAGAATGGTCTTGGCCAGAACTGGAAGACTCACTCATATCATTGTCAGAATCATCTTTTGATGAGCAATCAGAGTTGGGATATTTCAAGTTCCTAAGCTTAAAAAAGGTTCTGGATGGGAGAAATTCTAGGGATAACAGTTTGAAATCTAAATCAAGATGAATCTTAAGGATTTCTGAAAATATTTGATCAGAGCAATCCTTTACCATATTCTTGCAAAATCCGAGGAAAGTTGGATTATCTCCAACTTCCTTCACTGAGGAGGTAACTGAATTTAAGACTATTTGATTTTCACTTTGTATTCTTTTCTTCTCAACTTCAAACTGTTTCCTCTCTGCTTCTAAATCTTCATGCAGTAAAGTTTTGAATTTTAAAGTTTCATCCGGAAGAACATAAAGACTTTTTTTCTCTTTAGAAACCAAACTAAGAGAAGCATTGAGATTATCTCTTTCTGTTGTCATTTAACTGAGTCTCAATCCCAAATCATTATTTTTATCCTCTAAAGCAGACTTCTCCAGTAAAATTGAGCTGAAAGCTTTCACATGGTATTCTTGAGCCAACTCTAAAGTTGTATTCAATTTTTCAATCTCATTGTACTTTTCCTGAAGTTCATTCTTTTCTTTCTCAATACTTTGTGATCAGAACAAGGCTCTGGTTAGCTTTCCTTTAAAATCCTCTCTTTTATCTATGGCTATTCTGGCCCTATCAAGGGCATCATTCTTTAACATTTCGAGCTGAAAAAGCTCATTCCTATAATTCAAAACAGCATCTCTCAACATAGAAATCTCTTCCTGCAATTCAACACAATGGTCAGAGCAAAGTTCATAGTCAGTGTGTAAGCTATCAAGATCATTCATCAAATCAATCTCTTTGAATTCAACATCTGTTAATTTTCTCTCTGAAGAGTCCAATTTTCTCCGAGGATCTTGTACCTCATTGACCAGTTTGAAATTCCTTTTGATCAGTTCATCATTTTCCTGAGACAAAGTTTTCTCTCTCTCCAACACTTCAGAAAATGCATTGAAGGCAGCCCCAAAACATCTGTAGATCAACCAATATATATGTATACATTAAAAACAATATAAATAATTAGATCAATAGTAAATTAATTCTAAATAGAAGAATGAGAAAAAGGTCTATTTCTTACCCCCACCCATGAGAGTAAAGATCAGAATCAAACATTCGAGTAGTTTTCCCCTTGTCACGGGGGATTCTGCTTTTTGTGCCCCATTCTCTGGCAGCCTCCCAATTGCGGCTGGCCATATGATTTTCTTTCAAAAACCACTCAGGGTGGAAGGGATTTCCGGAGTCAGCAATGCTCATGGTATCATCCGGCTGGTCAGGGACTGGTTGGAGATTAGCTATCTCAAGAATGTTCTCAGGATTTACATTTACAGCAACATCATTTGAACCAGTCTGCATGATGATATTTTCTTGGTCTTCATGACCATTCTGAGGATCAATTACCATAAGAGCTTCAGGTGGGGCAGGATTATTCTCTGGTGGAACAGCTTCATGGATTTCCTCGGGATGGAGAATATCCTGGTTATTTTCCTCCAATGGAGGAGCATCTTGATCATTTTCTTCAAAAGAGGGAACATTGGTGTCTGGGGCAACAACATCCAACACAGGGATGGATAAAGGTAAAACATAAACGGAGGGTTCATTCACATGGTCCTTGGCAACAACATCCAAGGGAGAGACAGGAACATCAACATTTACATCACACAATTGGTCAGCTATTTCCTTAATAATATCACCTGCAACATGTATTAATATGTCTTCAACAATTCTCTTCAGATGATCAGAAGAATAGTCAAAAAAAATCCTTACCTCGATCTTCATCCTAAACCATCTTTTTTAGGAAGATAGAAGTATTGTGGGGTAAATCAGCTGATGTGTGTGATAGTAAGTTTTCTCTATTTTCCTCAACATCAGCCTCGGTGGCAGCAGGAATTTCTTCATGTGGATTATCTTCAACAGTGGGAACTTCTGTAGGAACAGTATGGAATTCATTTATTTTCTTCCTCTTCTTTAAGCCAGACGAACCCTGGTAAAAAACTGGACCTGTGGACCTAAGTCTGCATCTCAGTGTATTGGAGGTTCTGGAGGTCCTCATCTTGGGACCAGGGGTCTTACTTGCAACAGTTTTCACAATTTGAACATCGGTATTTTCTCTGGCGGTATCTTCTGGAGCCAAGATGGTTTTCTCTTGATCAGGGGAATCTTTTTCAATAGTTTTTCTTTTTGAAGGGTGACAGGCAGTATGTTTCCTTTTCTTGGAGGGTTTGGTAACCCTAGAATCGGATTTCTTTTCTTCTGAAACAATTCTTCGGAGATCAGCAACACTAGGGACCGGACGAGCAATTACTTCTAATGATAAAAGTATATGATGATGAATAGGGATTACAAAAAGAGAGAAAATAAGGGGAAAGGAAAGAAAGGTATACAGTTGTTATTATCTTTACCTGGAAAAAGGCCGTGACTAATGAGGCCTGCATCTGTTTTCAACTTGGCTGCATCTATTGGAGTTTCGGTGGGAATCATACTCCAGGTTACTCGATCATATTCAGTAAGTTCGGGACGCACTTTCAGAGGAGATAAGGATTCCAAAGAATGTAATCACCATCGAGACCGAAAGTTTGGATTTGGAATGGCACAGAAGAAATACTTTTCCCACCATTGCTTGTTGTCGTGAGGAATGGAGGAATCAATAAAAATTTTGGAATCTCTTCCCAGTTCATTCACAATGCAAGTTCTTCTGGCAAAATGAAGGTATCCGCGTTCACGGGATACTTTCAGGGTGTAGTAATTTCTGAAAAGGACAACAGATGGGGTACGATTCATCTGGAGGATAAAAGCAAAAAAATAGTAAACTAGTCTCCAACTGTTTGGAGTAAGTTGAGAAGGGCAGACATGATAGTAGACCAATAAAGATTGAACTATGGGGATCAGGGGGATTCTAAAGCCTGAGTCAAGATGATCAAGGTAAATGGTGATAACTCTTGGGTCAACTAAGTAGGGACGGTCGGAGGAGTCAGGATCCCATATTCTAGCATTGGAAGGAAAATGGTAACTTTCCAAATAAGAGTCCAGATGGGACTTCTTTATTTTGGTGGGATACCACTCGGGACCAGCATGCTTTGGGTCCATTTTCTCTCTGGACATATTGACAGGAGTATAAATAAGGATGGCTTCATCGTGAGCATATGGAACAGGTTTCCAGTCTGAAGGATTATGCTGAGAGGAGGAAGCACCAGATACGTCTTTCATCGTTTGGAGGTATATCAGGTTGAGCAGAGGTATTGGGTACTGAAGGATTAGAAGCAGGATCCATGGCGGAGACAAGAAAGGAATAAGAAGAAAACCTGAAAGATAAAATCTGAAAAGGAGTGATAAAGAAAATGGCAGATAGGTATGTTTGATGTTCACGAAGAAGGGGAGCAGAGTACGGAAAGGAGTAGGTGGCAGTTGACAGATATATAAAGAATGAGAGAAGATTTCTTGAAAGAAGGGGGAAATGCACGATGGTCCAAAATCAATGGTCATTACCTTTTGTAACCGACACGTGGGATCAATCGATGGACGTATGAAAACTGAAGTTGATAAGAATGAGGATGATGTGTGAGAGGGTAAGGGAACAACATGAAGATAATACATGGGAAAAAGAAGAAATTAATGATCAAGCAGTGGTAACATTAAGGAAGTTGGAAAGTTATATTTGAAAATTCATAAAAGGTCTGACAGGAAAGTGATTTCAGCCGGCTTTAAGATAATTTGGGGGCTGAGTACAGTAATATAATTTCAACCATTGCAGAGGACATAATTTCATAAGGGACATGGTCATAAGTCGACTTTCAAGATAATGATGATATGGTGACTTGGCATCAAAGTTTTGAAGAAATCAAGGATTATCTGGGGAAAAGGCGTAATGGCTGAGCAGGGAATACTATATAATTTTGACAGAAAGGATTAAACCTACTGATCAGAGTCTCATGTAAGTCCAACCTGATCAGTAGGCTTGGGGGCTTATGTTGTGACTAAAATATCCACTGCCGGTTCATACCGGCCAAACCAATCTTAGCCGGATTCGATTGAGAGATAAAGGAAGGATGATCAACGACGTCCAAAGAGGAGCAATGATCCGATAGCTGTGATTGAAAAAGTGTTATAAGCGGGAAAGCCAGTATAAAAGGGAGGGAAGATTCGTAATAAGGTAAGTCTAAAGGATCGACCAAACTCTAAAGCTCACTCTGATTGAACTCCATTAGTAGCATTTTTAGAAGCTCCGGAGAGCTCTCAAACACCATCTTCACCATATTGACTAGATCGTCGGAGACAAGACGTCGATGAAGACGATCGGCTCCATTTCTTACTGGTATTCTGTTTCTTTAAGGAGTGAGAGGTTGATCGATCGTAGAGCAAACCAGATCGAATCAGATCTGAGGAGTTCGGTGCAGAAAACTACGGTTCAAGGTGAAAACTACGGTTCAAGGCGATCGGCAGAAATAGCACCAACAATCACATCTTTCTTTCGTTCTGATTTCTTTTATTTTATCTTTATCCTTATTTTTTGGTAAGGGTTCTTACTTTTATTCGACCTACAAAAAAATCTACAAAAAGAACAAAAAATAAGAACTTATCAAAAAATTCCCTCAAAAAAACGCAAGTGAAGTTTGAAGCTTCAAACCTCTGCAACTTAAGGCGGAAGGCCAAGAATCTACTTCGAATCCATTGATTTAGCTCTTCATTTTTTGGTATTAAAGTATTGGTTTTCAACTTGATCAGAGGTTTTGATCCTCTTCTTGAATCCTTTGCTGAGTTCTAAATTTCAGCAGCAAGAGCTCTGATCACCATGAAAGAGAATCTGTTATGGGCGACGGTAAAGGCCTAAGTCATTATGGAGATTATTGTCAGAACAAACACCGCAAAATAGCGAATCGGAAAAGAAACAAAAATGAAAACATATAGGGATTTAACGTGGTTCACACACCGATGTGGTATACTATGTCCACGGGCGAAGAATAAGAGATTTTCCACCTTGTAAATGAAAGACAAAATGAGATCTTACAACCAATCGCTAAGAACGGCGTTACAAGAACTCTAATCGAAAATCTCAAATCTCTCAGTAATGTGGTAAGCAAACATAAGATACATATCTATAGACTCTAATCAGGTAAACGGGTCGGGCCCAAGCCCAACTCTTCCACCACAGATCTCCACAAAAGGGTCATTCAGGTCGCCCACTAAAATATGTCGGTGCGGGTTCATCTTCCAAATTGGGTATAAGAATTCGGGTCAAGGCATAACAATTCTAAGACCAGATTTTTATCAGAGGTTGCAACATTGAAGGATTACTATTTACCTAACTTGATATGTTCTGATAAAATTTTAATTCATTTTGTTTTGTGTTGTACATGCTCGAGTGCTTTTGGTTGTCAAAATCCATGAGAAATAAAAATGAGATTTAATAGCAAGGGAAGAGACATTTTTTAACTCTGAGCCTTGACATTGAATAGAACGTTGACTGTAGAGAACAAGTTCTTCTTTCGCAAGTTGCAGGTTTGGTGAGTTTTTTTCCTTCTTATTTATTTGAAGAGCTAAATGATGGATTTAAGTGAACAGTGGATTTAAGCAAACAGTTGGTCTTCCTCTTTGGTTTGAGAAGTTGCAGAGGAACGGTTTGTTTTTCACCATTGTTTTCAATCCCTACCATTTATTTGCAGGGAGTTAGTTTGATGATTGGGTTAAATAAAAGAAAGAAACTCGAAATAATACAATGGTATTTTGGTCACAGAAAATTGTAAAAGCAACGGTTTTTGTAAAGTTGTATATAGTTGCTCATTTCTGAAAACCACAGGGGAACCAAATGCAGAAGAAATCTATTTTGAACAAAAGGTGACTGGAACAAAATTCAAAATGTCCAGATAAAAATTACTTTTTATCTTATTTTCTTTCCTTGTACCCTAATCAAGAGGTCAAAATTACCTATGCGAGAGAGAGAAATTGTACCAAATGTGCAGATGAAAATTACTTTTTATCTTATTTTGAACAAAAGATGACTGGGCCAATTGTCTAGTTATTTTGAACTGATAAGACAGTGACCAACTAATAAAGCTGTAACTCTTTTTCTCTATTAGGAACCCGTGAATCGAATGCAAAATTGTTAATATTAGAACGATCAATCACACACAATCGAATAGAAAACAAGGAAGAAGGAGACACGGACTTTACCCTGGTTCACCTCAGTGTGAGGCTGATACAGAGGAAATATGATCGAACCTGGTTCGTACTCAGTTTGACACTCGACCCCGGTCGAGGCGGAGGGAATCGACTCGCTTCCGAGCGAGTCGGGTCCAGAAGATAGCTTGCTGAGGAAGAAAACTAAATCGGCAAGAGGCACGCCCTAATCCGACTTATGGATTAGGTTAATTACCCTAATGATGGCAAACACAACTTGGCGGTTTTCACTTATCATTATTGAAGGGATAATCCTTGAATAACCAAGAGGTTATCTCAGGAGTCCTCTACTAGTTCAAACTAGTACATGTCTATCGCTCAACGAATCTAACTGTTAGGATCCAACGAC
Organism: Hakea prostrata; assembly: GCF_041222555.1. Lineage (NCBI taxonomy): Eukaryota > Viridiplantae > Streptophyta > Magnoliopsida > Proteales > Proteaceae > Hakea > Hakea prostrata. The sequence goes on from NW_028291146.1 coordinate 319,566, forward strand.
TATCCGAAGAAGGCTCAAATGCATCCAAAAAGAAGATTGGAAGGTACACTCTATATAAACCTTACTTACCTACGAGGTGAGAAGGGCTCAAATCCATATACTCACTGTACACGTAAACTATCATAGGTTTACGATCTAGATCACTTTCCCAATTTTTCATTTCTTAGCTCTGTGCGTCTAACTGAGCCGTTTGTGATTAAGTTCATCAACTGACTTAGCCTTCGGAGGTGGACTCCCGACCCCAGCGGTCGGGCCACATCTGACGCTTTCGTTTTTGCAGGTCATCCCAAGGAGATATAAGGGCTGAGCAGATTTTGGACGCATCATTTAGCGCCGTCTAAGGGAAAGACTTATAAAGCTAGGGTGACTAGATCGACAGTAGCCGCAGCCACTACTGCACAACGTGATACTGGTGTTCAATTTCCTGGAGAGAATAATCCAGATATTCCCCAGGGAAGTGTACCTCTTCTTGAGGTAAATGGTGGTCAAGGAGTGTAATATCAAGCCCTATTCTAACCTTGACCCTGACCCGGATCCACTGTTGTATTCAGGTCCGAGGACCCAAAGCGGTGGAAGAAGAGACTTATGGACCATTCTGATTGATGATCATGATTTGGAGACCGAGCCCATGGACATTGACAATGATACCCCTTGCTTAAATGCATTGTCGGTGTTTAAGGAAAGTTTGCGCATCAGAGGAGATTAATATGGTTGATGTACCAAATGACCTCCTGTGCACGATCCGAAGGTATTCCCCGAAACTAAACTTCTTGATTGAATTGTGGAAGAAAACCTCACTCAATTTGACCTTGTATAGCTTTTCAAATCCCTACTTGAAGTTGCTGTTCAAAACCTGAGTTTTCTGCTGAAAATATTTTGGTCGATACCATCGACCAAGGACCATCGACCAAAATGTCCCAGTTTGCCAAGTTAATGATTCCATGGAATATTCCTTTTCTATTTAATATGACCTCGAGCCTTGAGCCTTTTGCAATCATTTTTCTCACCTGGGAACGTGGGGAGAGCTTCCCAAAGCAGCTCCTTGGTTAGTGTGAAGGGTATCTCATCAAAGACACTTAGTTTATCATTGATTCTTGTCTTCATCTTCCACACTAAGGTATGACTCTTTATTCCACTCTCTACCCTACCCTTTTCTACTCTTTTCTATTGTCATCTTACTGATGGGACATTTGGAATGGTGCTGCAACCTTGCAAGCACCACTCCAAGTGCCTACTCATGCTCAATCCATGATTCCCTTAGCCATTCATTGATGCTAATGCTTATATCTCATGCCTAGCATGTGTATTCCATGATTTACCTATTAACATCATACCATTTGATATCAAACTGAGCTATAGAGTGTATTATGTTCATGTTTAACATTGCCATATGATTCCAATCGAATTTCTATTAGTTTCTCTAGCTATTGCATGCTATTCCTCATCAACGCAATCAATTCCAACTCATGCCATGATGTTTATCACTTGAACTTGATAGCTCAAATTCGGGCTTTTTAATTGGACCATTGGATTGGGTTAATTCCTTGATTTATAGTGTCCTACTACTGTTGTTAAGTATGCCTCCAAGTTTCAGATTGATCCGAACACCGGAAGACTCATTTCGGACCAAAATCCCCAAAATCCACTATTCTGCCCGAGGACAATTTTGGTCGATACTTTTGGTCGATACCATTGACCAAAGTTGTTGCTGACAGCAACCTTGGTCAGTTTTGACTCAAATGACATCCGATCTTCCCGACTTCTTTTCTAACTTATTATTGATGTTTGTTTAGGGCCTTAACAATTCTATTGGACTATCTGGTATTCTCAATTCATCATCAACTCATCCAAGGTAAGGATGGTTATATCCATAAACATATAAGTCATCAAATATTGAACTGTGCTTTATTTAAAGAATAAGATCCCTAAATTTCCTTTCAATCATTATGAGAGTGTTACACATGTGTTAGAACAGTAGCATGTAAATCTTTATACTTTGTTGGGTTACTTTATCATTTTGATTTGCTTATGATTATAATGATTAGTTTCAATATCATGATTTGATTACTATTGTGAATATGCATTGGATGCATGAGAAATGATGAGATTTGATGTGTGATTGCTTATGTATGACTTGGGATTTGGGGGTGTCCTACTGACACTTCTATCCTTGGGCATCGGAGGGAATAGTATGGGATGTTCTCCGATGGTGCCTATCGACACTCTCCCGAGTTATTGGATGACATACATAGGATTGTCTAGTTGTGTGGCTAGGTTCATCCTTGTCGTGTCAGACCCGAATCGGAAGGGCATTGAGACCGAACAACCCGTGGTAGTGTATGGTTGGATGGGTGCTCTAGGCCGGTAGCCAATCCGGTAGGGGACATAAACCATGCTACGGATACCTGAAAGGGGCCATTTATTGGTAGAGTTGCATATGGATAGACTTGGGCTCACGGGCGCTCAAGACCGGTAACCAATCCGTGAGAGGACGTGAGAGCTTCCCGTTTACTATATGTGGATGACCAATAGGGTTGATGAGTCCGAAATCCGGGATTTCGCTGACTCTAGTGTGAAGGATACCGGAAAGGATCGCCGGGGGCGAGGAATGGACGTATCTGAATCTGACTTGACCGACTGAGTAGATGACTTGCATTGGGCTAGGCTTTACTGTGACATGCGCCAGTACTTGACCAAATGGTGATGTGAGAGAGCGGTGACTGATCCCCTTACCACGGTTTTTTTGATGACTTTACCGATCTTCCCCGAGCATTCCCAAGATATGGAAATGGGAGAGTGACTGACGACCCAGAGAAGTACGGTGCTATGACTTAAAGCATGTCTACCTTAGAGACCAGCATTCATAAAGTTAGGCTCATATCTGCATCATATGTTCCATATCACATTGCATTATTATATATTCTTAATGTGTATGATTTCTAATTATGGAATAACTTCCTTGCTGAGTTCTTTGAACTCATTCCTTTTTGTGCAAATGTTTTAGATTACATTCCAGGTACCGAAGATTACGATGGCACCTCCTATGAGGCGGCTATGATTCCACATACTACCCTCCGGGTAGTGGCGTCGGTGAGGATCCGTATATTGGAGCCGAGGAGGATTACTATCCGCACCAGGGTTAGCCCCACAGTTGTGCGGGAGTGGCAGCACTGGGTTTACTTCATCCATATTGTTGAGGAGACTACCATTAGTATAGAAGAAACCCTAGCATAGTGCCCCATTCCCCTGGTGTATTTGTGGAACCTTGGATATTGTAATTAACTTGTCTTTGAATTATTCTGGTGGTATTCGGATATGTAACTAACTTGATTTACATCTTTTCCAGCTGCTTTGAGAAGGTGACTACCACACCTTCTCACCCTTTATGATTTTGATCACACTTTATTATTATCTATATTCCGCACTCTGATTTAGTTACTCTTATCTTATTCATGATACTTGGTATTAGCTGTTTTTACCATTGATTATTACTGTTCATGATTGTGTTACCGTGTATGTGGGAGGCATGGACCCCAGATCATTGATCCTTGGACTGTGGATCACATCCCGGGTATTCCAAATGGGGTACCGGATGGGTGGATGTGGCAAGGAGGACATGATCCTCCGGGGATATTCCTAGATCAATTGGATCAGGTAAAGATTCAACTTTTGGAGGTGAGCCAAGCACTCCGTGTGCTAACCAGACGAGTGGTATTACCACAAGAACCTTATATTGCGATTCAGGGAGGCGTGTATTGCCACGGGATCAAAGATTGACTGAAGATCAGAATATTGGTCAGAACTTTAACGAGGGTGACCGAGGGCCTAGGAGAATTGATGATCAACCTAGGCGGGACGGTCGGTTTGACAGACCACAGGAAAGTACGACCGATTGAAATACAAGGTTGGATACAGTAGTGAGGACTCACTCACCGACTGTTAGACGAACCGTTCGTGATGATCGAGCAATTCGCGATGAGCGGAATGTTCGTGACGGACGGGCCGTTCGTGATGATCGGATAGCTCGTGATGATCATGTTGTTTGAGGTCATGATCGTAATGCAGAAGATCACTCGACTCATATTGATCAAGAATTGGCCAATATCAATAAAAAAAAACTAGGACAATTGGCTAGAGGAAGAATAACTAAGGATATTTATTTAGTTATTCGGAAAACCCCCTTTGCCGAGCCAATTGCGGGATATCAGTTTCCCCACAACTTTCGTTTGCCTACCTTTTCTACATTCAATGGCTCCGGAGATCCTACGGCCCACATCGGCTATTACCAGCAGACCATGGCAGTTGCAGGTGATTCTGATGAAATTCTCTGCAGGGTTTTTGGTTCATCTTTAACCGGAGTAGCACAAAAGTGGTTTCCGAACCTCCCATCTAGAAGCATTGTAAACTTTGATGAATTGCCACACAAATTTATAGGGTGATTCCAGAGTGGAATTCAAGTCAAGAAGACAGAAGAAACCTTGTTTACCATTAGACAAGGAAAGAGCGAATCGATCAGAGAGTATACGAAAAGATTCAATAGAGTAACAATGGAGATAGAGAATTTGGATGAGCAAGTAGCTAAAACTGCTCTATTCACTGGAATCCCTAATCGAAGACTCCTGGAGCAATTACTATAGGATATGCCTACACCTTATGTTGAGTTGGTACAGAGATTCCAAAAGCAGGCTGAAGTCATGGAGATCTTAGATGCGCGCCAAGGAGATAACAAAGCCTCCACTAAAGAACAGAAGGCTCCTGAGCAAAAGCAGAAGCCAAATAGAATGTTCGAGTTCGGGTTGGAAAGCCTCAGGCTTGGCGGCAGAGATCTCCCGGTAAAAGTGAGTAAACTCCATTGCATGCTCCTCGGGTTGATATTCTGAATATCATCAAAAGGCGAAATATTTTGAAGTGGCCACCCAAAATTCCTCTGAAGCCTAGAGAGCAGCAAGATTGAGAAAAATATTGTCGATTCCACAAGGATTATGGTCATTATACTAATTATTGTCGTCATTTAAAGGCAGATATTGAGAGATTAATATCTCATGGACATTTGTCCAATTTTGTCAGCAGAAGAAGGGAGGAGCCACGTGAGGCTGCCCCTAAAAGAGATTGTTCGGTTAGTTTAGAACGACCGAAGGAGGCTTCGAATTCTAAAAAAGGTAAGGAAGTGATTGATGCTACTCGGTCACCGATCCTTACAATTTTCGGAGGCCCAGAACCCGAATCACTCCGGAGGTTAAAAATAAAATCTAAATTTGTTGGAACCGGAGAGACGCAGAAGCGGAAGAGGCCAAATGGTGAAGATTCTATCACCTTTGGCGAGGAGGATGAAAGAGGCGTTTGTCTACCTCATGATGATGCCATAGTCATCAAGGTAGAGATTGTGCGCCGGGAGGTACATAGAGTTTTAGTTGATACAAAGTCTACAGTTGACCTAATTTCTTTTGAAGTGTATCAAAAGCTGAAGGTGGATGAGGATTTGATGGAACCGTCATCCACGCATTTATATGGCTTTGCAGGATCGTCCACAATAGCGGAAGGATCTGTCCAGTTGGATTTATCTATTGGAAGTTTTCCCAAGGAGACTACCGTTCGAATCAATTTTTTGGTGGTTCGGGAACTTCCAGCTTATAATGTTATCCTTGGATGGCCATCGTTGTCCAAGATTGGTGCTATTGTTTCGACGAAACACCTGAAGATAAAATTCCTGACGGACATGGGAATTGGTCAAGTTTCCTCTGATCAGAGGATCTCTAGGCAATGTTATGTTGCCTACTTAAAGGACAAGGAGGGCCCGAAGAAGGTGACAGCCCTGCCTATAGAAGTTTGAGATGATCGGGAAAAGCAGAAATGCAAAGGCCCAAGCCAGTAGAAAAGTTGAAGCAAGTCCAGCTGTGTACCGAGGATGAGAAAAAGATTACTTTTATCGGGTATGAGCAGCTGGAGGAGTTCAAGGAGTTGTTGAAGTTTTTTCTTCAACAAAATAGTGATGTATTCGCATGGTTTGCCCAAGACATGCCAGGAATTGATCGGGCTGTCGCCGAGCATAAACTCTGGATAGATCCAAAGGTGAAACTAGTTATCCAGAAGGGGAGAAATTCTCCATTGAAAAATACAAGGCCGTTCGGGGCGAAGTCGAAAAACTGAAGAATTCTTGTTTCATAGAATCAATTGAATGGCCAACTTGGTTAGCCAATGTGGTAATGGTCAAAAAGGCGAATGGGAAGTGGAGGATGTGTACAGACTATATAGATCTCAACAAGGCTTGCCCTAAAGATTGCTATCCGTTGCCACGGATTGATCTCTTGATAGATGCGACTGCAGGATATGAAACATTGAGTTTCATGGATGCCTACTCAGGGTATAATTAGATCCTTATGAATAAGGATGATGAAAAGTTTACGGCTTTCATGATGATTGTGAAAGCTGTTATTACAAAGTCATGCCATTTGGCTTGAAAAATGCAGGAGCTACATATCAGAGGGCCGTCAACAAGATTTTCAAGGACTTAATCGGGAAGAATGTTGAAGCTTATGTTGATGACATGCTAGTAAAGAGCTTTAAAAGAGCAAGTCATATCGCAGATTTAACAAAAGTATTCTCAGTGCTGCGAAAATATCAAATGAAGCTGAATCCAGAAAAGTGCGCCTATGAAGTTTTTTTAGGCAAAATTTTGGGCTCTATGGTATCACGGAGAGGTATTGAGGCTAATCCAACCAAAATACAGGCTCTAATCGACATGGAAGCTCCCAAAACTGTTCGTGATGTGCAATGCTTAACAGGGAGAATTGCCGTTTTGAATCGTTTCATCTCCAAGTCTGGGGAGAAATGTTTACCATTCTTCAAAGCACTGAAAGATTTGAGGGGCAGCAAGGAAGCGAATTGGACTGAAGAGTGCCAGAAAGCTTTTGAGGAGTTAAAAGAAGCATTGGGACAGCCACCACTTTTGTCCCGACCGGAGAAGGGGGAAATCTTACAGCTATATCTAGCGGCGTCCCTTTCAGCGGTCAGTGTAGTACTTGTTCGTGAAAAAGATAAGAAACAGTGGCCAATTTACTATGTGAGTCACATGTTACTTGATGCGGAGACACGATATTCGCAAATCGAGAAGCAGGCTTTAGCTCTCATGACAGCAGCCACGAAGCTACGGCCGTACTTTCAGGCTCATCCAATAGAGGTATTTACGACTTTCCCTCTTAGTAAAGTTCTCAATAAACCTGATTTGTCTGGAAGGATGGTAGCCTGGTTGGTCGAACTCAGTGAGTTCCATGAGCTTTAAGCCCAGAACGACAATCAAAGCTCAGGTGTTAACTGATTTTGTAGTAGAAACTACTGCACCAATGGAGACCACTATTGAAGATCCCATTATACCAACCATTTGGGAAGTATATGTGGATGGCTCGAGTAATAAGGATGGAGCAAGAGCTGGAATTCTATTGAAAAGTCCACCAGGATTTATCATTCGATATGCATTGAGATTTGCATTCGAAGCTAGTAATAACGAGGCAGAATATGAAGCCTTGATAGCTGGACTTAGGTTGTCAACAGCTTTGGCAATTGCAGATGTTACTATTTGTAGTGACTCTCAACTTATAGTCAACCAAGTCCAAGGGGAGTATGGTATTAAAGAGCCTCGCTTGAAAAAGTATCAAGAGATTGTGCAGGCATTTCAAAAAGAATTTAGGAGTTTGAAAGTATGTCAAATTTCGAGGACAGAAAACATAGTGGCAGATGAGCTATCCCGATTAGCCAATGCCAAAGAAAAAAATCTAGACCCTTCGGTCTACATTGAAGAGATAACATTTCAAAGTTATCATGAGAAAGAAATTTTTTATATTGAAGCAGAGAGTTGCTAGATGGATCCGATAGTTGAATATCTGAGAGATGACAAACTACCTGAGGATCCGAAAGAGGCAAGATTGATCAAGATATGATCAGCAAGATTTGTCATGCAGAATGGGAGATTATACAACTGGATGGATCCGATAGTTGAATATCTGAGAGATGACAAACTACCTGAGGATTCGAAAGAGGCAAGATTGATTAAGATACGATCAGCAAGATTTGTCATGCAGAATGGGAGATTATACAAAAGATCTTATTCTGGACCCCTTCTGAGATGTTTAGGTCTCGAAGGAGCGGACTCGGCTCTTGCCGAAGTTCATGAAGGAATTTGTGGGGCTCACATGGGTGGACGAGCCCTGGCACACAAGAATCTAAGACTTGGGTTATATTGGCCTAAGATCCAAGAAGCTGCTATGGAGTATGTTCGTTGATGTAGCAATTGTCAAATTCATGCTATAGTATCAAAGCGCCCAGCGGAAACCATGACCTCGATTCTAGATCCCATCACTTTCGCGATGTGGGGAATTGATATCATGGGCAAATTCACCAAGGCATCAGGCGGACGGGAATATCTGATAGTAGCAATTGATTACTTCACGAAATGGGTTTAAGCCAGTGCCCTGGCAACAATCACTGAGAAAAAAATGAAGAAATTTGTGCTTGAGTCAATCATATATCGCTTTGGGATTCCTAACATTATCATCACTGACCATGGCACCCAGTTCGACTGTCCACAATTTGAGCAATTTTGTGGAACATACATGATTGAGCATCATATGTCCTCAGTGGCATACCCCTAGAGCAATGGACAGGTAGAAGTTACTAACCGAACACTGCTTGAGGGGATAAAGAGAAGACTTGAGGCTGACAAGGCCTTATGGGTCGAAGAACTGCATAATGTACTGTGGGCTTATCGAACTATGGTTCGAACACCCACAGGAGAAACTCAATTCAGGTTAGCATATCGGTCAAAAGCATTGGCACCTGTGGGGATAATGGCGGGAACATTACGGGATAGAGAGTTCGAAGAAAAACGAACGACCAAGGACTGCTTGATAGTCTTGATTTGTTGGACGAAGTTCGGGCAAAGGCAATAGCACGAACTCAACATTATCAAAGAAGGATAGCGTCACATTATAATACCCAAGTAAAGAATCGTCGGTACTTAGCAGGAGATTTGGTGTTGACAAATACCTTAGCTTCAGATCCACGCCACCAAAGAAAACTGGACCCTTCCTAGGAAGGACCTTATATGGTTGTAATACCAGTTGGTTCAGGAGCTTACAAGCTAAAGAACGTCAACACCCAGAAAGAGTTGGATCGTTCGTGGAATGCCAGGCATCTCAAAATTTTTTATCCTTGATGATGATTTCAATTTTGTTCATGATGTAACCAATTTTAACTCAATCAATGCAATTATAGGTTTTCAACAAATTATCTTTTGATTGGGGGGCATCATACACCACAAAATCCAACTACAAGGCATCGGGTGAAAAATCCGTGTGGGTCCTTCAACACTTTTTGGAATTTCTTAAGTCAAGGCATCGGATGAAAATCCGAGTGAGTTCCTTCCGCAAGGCATCGGTTTGAAACCCGAGTAAGTTCCTTCAAGACTTATTGAATTTTCGAAATATCCTTAAGTAAAGGCATCGATTTAAAACCCGAGTGAGTTCCTTTTCAGACTTATTTTATTTCGCCAGAAATCCTTAAGTAAAGGCATCGATTTAAAACCCGAGTGAGTTCCTTCTAAGACTTATTGTATTTCTCAAGAAATCCTTAAGTAAAGGCATCGGTTTAAAACCCGAGTGAGTTCCTTCTCAGACTTATTGTATTTCTCCGGAAATCTTTGAGTAAAGGCATTGTGACTGGCAAAGTTCAAGATGAAGTTAATTTCTTATTTCTCCAAAAGACCGAAAGAGGCCAACCTTTATATCAAACATACATATGAGATTACAAGAGTTGGGATACAATCTTCGGTCAAAAAAGAAAGTCATCACCGGTGATCATTAAGAAATCATACAAGATCAGACAGACTTTGCGTAACAAACACAAGAGTCAAGCAGCAGCATGGATTCAATAAAAAGAAGAGGAGAAATGGGGATTACAAAAGCATTTCAGTATGTACAAAATCCTCTGCAATTTCATAATCTTTGTCCAGCTTGTCCAGAAGAAGTATGGTCCTAGACCAAACTTGCATTCAAGGCGAGCTCTTCATAATTGAATCATTCCAGGGTAGAATAAACATGAGAATCTTCCAGGTAATGCATAATATCCGGATCAGAAGGCGGATGATCAGTCTTATTTTTGGTCCAGTCAGGAGAAGGAAGATCCAGGTTGGTAAAAACTTCAGGATGGCAAACAGCCCTGTAAGGATTCATATCAAAATGAGGATCCTTCCTTAGTATCGATTCCCATACTTCGTTCTCACCATCCCGGTACGCCTGCAAGTTATAAGCATTCATCATGTCAACAAAGGGCTTACTGTGTAAATACTTGAAGATCCAGGCTCTGCGAACGTCAGCTGGAAGGGATTCGGGCAAAGGAATGACAGCTTGCCTTTGAGGTAACGCTTCAGATCCTTTGGCTCCTGACTTTCCAACTTCTCGCTCCAGTTGCCGGATCTTCTCCCTGGCATCATCCAAGTATGAACGAAGATGCTCGATCACCGAATTCTTTTCTCCTGCAACCTCCCAAGCTAGCTTCCTAAGGCGAGCAATTTTAGCATCCTTGGCTTTGGAGTCTTCTCGATGTCTGGAAACCTCATTCCTCAAGTCACTGAGCCTAAAGGCTGCTTCCACTTGATTGTGGAAGTTACTAGTAAGACTCCTGCAAACAACTTACGAGTTAAACAAGAGCAGAAGAGTAATCTTCAGAATCAAAAGATAATGAAGAAAGACTTACATCACCATTGACTTCATAAAGTCCTCATCTAGAAGTTTGGAAAGAGTTGTGCTCCCAAAAGTCATTCGAGCAGTAGTACACCATTCCAATGCTTTGTCAAACTCGTTTGACACTAATTTAGGTGAAGGATGAGAAGGATGAGCTACATCAAGAGAAGGATGAGCTGCATCACTTGCCAACCAACGACGCTTCCTAGTGGCAAAATCCTCCAACTCCAAAGGAGAGGAAGAGGATGCCAAACAAGCATTAGAGTTGGAAATAGAAGCAACACTTGCTTGGACCGCACCTTCATCAGATGCCAACATAGTTGCCTCAGATGTCTGAAGGGTCTCCTTCGGGGATGCACGAACGGTCTCTACAACAGGGGCATCAGCAGCGCCATCAGCAACGGAGTGATCAAGATCTTCCTGGGAAGAACGAGCGATCTCTTCAGGCAGAGGAAGCGTAGGAGTGGCATCAATAGAAACTGTGGGAATCTGATTTGAAGATTCACCAACAGCAGCAGCCTTACGCATAGAGGATTCACCAGATGAAACCACCTCGCTGGCCCCAACCGCCGCTGATACTGGAACGATTTTCTTACAGGATTTCACCCTAATAAAGTTTGGATTGATTCTGAGAGCCATTGTGTACACAGAAAAAGCCGTATCAGTACAAAGAACCAACAACACAAGAAACAAAGGAAAATCTTGGTTCTCTATCAGATATGAACTACTCAGAATACCCATTAAGTAAACCCCAAGTATTACTACTGTGAAGTTTACTCGGGGGGAAGGAGAAGAGATTGATGATAGCAAAAAGCTCACTTGTTCAGAGGCTGATAGAGCTATTGTTGGAGTATGAGGAATACGGATGCAGAAGACGGAATGTCGTTTTTGCAAATCTAACTTGCAGATAGCAGGATAGATGGAGAGTACCCTCGAAATATTTAAATAGCCTCAGGTATTAAGACGACAATTGAGAGCCAAAGGCAACCAATGGCCTAGATCGAAAAAATACTTCGAAATCCTCAACAAGCAAGATCAACGGTCATAGGGAGGCCACGTGGAAAGGCACCTGATATAAGAATACCTCCAACCGTCGCACCACCATTTAAATAATGGTTGTATTACCAATTCATTGAAAACAGTGAATGATGTACCAAGGCAAGAAAACGTTTGGACTTCTCAGCAAATGAAGGGAAACGTGTAGACTTTGCAATAAATGAAGGAGTAAGGAAGAATAAAGGCTAAGGCATCTTTCCAAAACATCTCTTCATGATATCTTTACAAGATTATCATTCGTCGAGGAATACGAAGTTAAGTGATAGGGATTATCATTTATATTTTGATTTTTTTAGACAAGCTTTTGATAGGAGACGAGGAAATATAAAGGCAAACATGGAAGAAGTATCTATTCATTAATGAGGAGGATCAATCTTTAAAAAAAAAAAAAAAAAAGGTAACTCCCTAAGCTTCTTCCTCATCGTTGCCCGAAGAGTCCTACACAGGAGAGCCTTTCTCAGGGTCCTGAGAAGAGCCTTCCTCAGGATTGGCATTATCCGAGTCCTCTTAAGCAGCAGCCTGTGACTTTTCCTCTTGGAGTGGCGGTTCGTCAGCAAGATATTCCTCATATTTTGGGTCAGCTGTAAAAGGATCATCCTCTTCCCGAGCCCAGTCAGGGAGATCCATTTTTAACTTCCCGAAGACCTCTCTGTGACATACCTCACGAAAGGGAGTTGTATCGAAGGAAGGGATGGATTCAATAATCTTTTCCCAAATGTCATTCTGCCCCAAGCGGGCAAGCTTGGATGTTGAAGGCACCAAGAAGTTTGGAGAAAGGTACGCTGTTTAGGTACATCCAAACACAATCCTTTGGAAGCTCCGGCTTGATATGCTCGGGTTTGCTAGGAACCGCCAGCTTCAGAATATCTTCATTCTCTACGCACTTAAGCTCAAGTCTGTCACTGAACAATGTGGCAGCTGCTTTCTGCTTCTTAGCCTCGCGCTCGGCAGCAACAGCGCGAGCCGTTGAAGAGTCGAGGGCCTTTTTTTTAGGAGTTCATCTCCTCGTCTTGCTTTATCTGCAGCTCCTTTGCAGCTGCCGTCAGTCGGTCTATCTCGGAATTGGCCTTGGCCAAATTCTCTTCAAATGTCTGCAGTAAGGAGCCGTTGCGGCCAACCCGGCTCAATGCTTCCATGTGCTGATAAAAACTCAACACAACATTCCTAGGGAGGAGGATATTATCAAAAGAGGTCATAAGAGATTATGAAAAAATCAATGAAAAATCAGGAAGGTCAGTACCTTGTGGACTGACTAACAAGGGCATCATCGTTCAGAGCTGCAAAATCCTGACGATCGGAGGGCAGAAGACTGAAGGACCTCCATTCTACAGCTTTCTCAGGGTTTTGTGTCACCCTATCAGTCTGCTTCAATGTCCACTGAGGAATGACGACTTCCTCACAATCTTCAGTATTTTTGGATTTTTTGTGGGAGGAAGCATCAACTGTATCGTGCTTCCTTTTGGTTCGAGCGGAGGAGGAGATATTTGACCTCTCCACCATTGGCTTCTTCCCTTTTCCTGAAGCATCAACCACGGGTTTGATATTCCTGATACCCTTGTAAGAAGGGTCGGGAGAGGGAACAGAAGCCTCTTGATCAGCAGTTAGGGCTCGGGGTGACCGTTGCTCAGCTGTCACAACAGCCCTAGCAGCCTTCGCCCGAAGATGCTCAGGGTTCATTCTTGGAGGCACTACAAAGAAGAACAAGAATTAGAATTACGAAAAGACATATCACTCGTGTAAATTTGAAGGATGATGGTTAGAAGCTCACAATGAGCCAAGCCCAGTACTGAAGGATGGAGTTGTACTCCACCTCAAGACCATGTATCTCCTGATACCATGGAATGGATTTGATCGTCTTGACTGTCATTTCGTTTTCTTTGGATAAAGGAAGGACCCGGTTACTTTCAAACTATGAAGTATATTGTTTCCAGATGATCGAGAAGTTGAGATCTGACTGAGGCGCACGACAGAAAAAGTATCATTCGCGTCATCCTTTGTGATTAGAAGGGCAAGTTCCTTTGGCAAGAATGCTGCCCCTCCAGTCAAGCTCAGTCTTATTACGCTAGGAGAGTACAACCCAGCCGGGAGGATGGGAGATAGAAAGAAGATGAAAGTGTACAAAAAGAGCAAGAGATGGCGTAATGCCAAGTTCAAAACACAAACCCAAGAAGACGACGATGAGACGCCAGCTATTGGGAAGGGGCATTCCAGGGCAAATGTCCTAGTGATTCAGAATGGCTGAGAACAAAGGATTGAAAAAAGAAAAGTGAACCCCGCTTTCCAGTGCATCTATGTACAGGGAAAACTCGCCCGGAAGGGTCGAATCAACCCTCTCATCAGGATGGGGAGCCGTAATATGATAAGAGGAAGGAAAATCAAAACCCTGGATTGCCGAAAGAAGGGTTTCATCCTTGTAAGAGGAGGGAACAGAACCAGGTCCTCCATTAGACCTGGAAGTTTGTTTTGACTGCCTAGAAGACTCGGCAGTCACCCTAGGAGTCTTGGAAGATCCAGACTCAGGAAGGGCGGAAGGAGTTTCGTCCTTTCTCTCTAAACTTTTATGGGAAACTTCAGCAACTTCGCGCTAGAGGACAGTTAGGGTTTTATTATCACTATCCGACTGTTCGAAAGGAAGGGAAGCAAAAGCTTCGTTACCACCACTATTACTGACACTGGGTACCAAGGAAGAAGAAACCCTATTATCCTCCACTACTAGTTTCAGTAAGGTACAAAAAAAATTGGAGACAGGAAGTTTAAATTTTGCAAAAGGATCAGCAAACTTACTGATTCAGTGAAGCAAAGGCTTAAGAGCGAGAAAGCGCGAAGCAGACGACGAAGATTCAATATCCAGACAAGAAGAATGAAACCTACGAAGACAACGAACCGCTTTTAAGCACCCGCACGAGTGTTCGAGGACTTGAACGATAAAGATTGATTCAGCATCAACGGTCGAGATTTGAAGACGTTTTGAAAGTTTGAACTCAAGAATCCAAAACAGGCATTCGGAAACCGTCACTTGTGTTACGTGAGCCACAATAGATCGCTTGCAAAGAGATGCATGGCATTGCCCTCACAACGCTCGAGGAAAAGTGACCACCGCATTAAATGTGATATGACATTTAGTGGAATATGCAGAGACACTATTGCCTGACGAAGAACCAGTTAAAAACAAAGCCCTCGGGATCGACCAAATGCTTGGTCTAGGGGGCTCTTGATACGGAGGAAATATGATCGAACCTGGCGCGGGCCCGACCCGGCGAGGCGGGGACGCCCGAAGAGCGATGAGGAAGCAAACGGCGGGCCGCCAACCGACAGGATAGGTTAACCTAAGATGGCGACACACGCGCCATCATTGAAGGGTAATCATGAAACGGAGGTTTTCGGTCCTCCTAGTCAAACTAGTGAGTCACGCCAACGGTCTAACTGTTTGGTCCAACGACTTCCGAGGGCTCAAGCTCCAAGAAGAAGTTGGAAGGTACACTCTATATAAACCTTACTTACCTACGAGGTGAGAAGGACTCGATCCATATACACCTTGGTAGACGTAAACTATCGGAGGTTTACGATCCAGAACACTTTCCCAGTTATTCATTCCTTAGCTCTGTGAGTCTAACAGAGCCGTTTGTGATTAAGTTCATCAACTGACTTAGCCTTCGGAGGTGGACTCCCGACCCCAGCAGTGGGGCAACATCTGACGGTTTCGTTTTGCAGGTCATCCCAAGGAGATCTAAGGGCTGAGCAGATTTTGGACGCATCAGAGGATATGTCCAACATTAGGTTTTTCACTATATTATTCATGAAAACAACTAGATACAATGCTCTGTTAGAAGAGAATAAGTAAATAGGAGCTTAGAAACCCTAAGCCACCGCTATTCATGGGCCCAACCCTAAACAAAAAACAAACTTCGAGGCCCACAAAAACATGGACCCTCGACAGGCTATGGAGGCGTTGCCTACACACCTCCACCCGCTCACCGGGTAGCTGGACCCGTCCCTGTTTGCAACATAATGAGAAGCATGAGCCATACTCAACAAAACCTAATGTTATTTACTTGATAAAATAATGATAAATTGGTTATAATTTTGCCAATCACCCTCAAAGCACACCGTTAGCACTCATATAAATAATCCCTAACTATTCACATTTTACCGGTTCATTTATAACCCATAATCAACCTTAATCCCCCCTCTCTCTCTCTGCCACTTGGCATGATCCTTGGGCCTATCATTCTCCCTTCCTATTGCTTCTATATAGTTTTCTCCTCCCCTTATTCCTCTCTTTTGTTGTTTTTTTGGGTAATTTGACATTCTATGCTCCCCTGTTTTGCTCAAATTTGATTATTCATTCAACCTTTAAGAGTTCTCTACTTTTTGAGACTTTAGCTTACAGTTGGAGATAGTGCCCCAGCCTTCAAGAAGTCTATGTTCACTGAAATGACATCGCTTTCTTCCTTCAAACCTGCCTTCACCATGTCCAGTTGGGCAGCTCGGAACCTCCTCACAATCTCTATGCTCTTTAATAAGTTCTCCATGGCACCGTCGTCGCAAAGTTTTGACCCCAGTGGCTTTGATAACTAACCACCATGGACATCTCTCCGCAAAGAAAATGCGATAATTTTCATTGGGTGATGCAATCCCTATAGAGTTTCAAATCAAGGGTTTGCGATTCAAGGCCGATGGATTTGGCTTGAGAGTGAATGAAATCTGCAGCAGCATAGTATTCAGGGCAAGGTATTGTTGGAACCTGGAGATTATCTCCGTTGAATCATCTGGTAACGAAACAACTACTGTCAATATGAATAAGAAGAAGAGCATAATGGAAATTCTCTCCATTTTTTTTTCTTTTAGGAGAGAGAGAGCACTGAGAGTAGTGAAGTTGTTCTTCCAGCTCAGTCTTTAAAGAGGTGAACTCTCCAGTTTGAAACCATTGCTCTAAGAGATTTCGAGAGATCAAACCAATGCAAAAGAAATCGCACGGAACAGAACCAGAAATTTCCAGTCGACTAATTGGAGCAAAAACCATGCATTAGAAGGTTGTTAACGTAAAAGATGCATGCAATAATCATGCAGGAAATATATATTGTTTGATATAGCGATTTAAGGATTCTTTTTAATATTAAAAATAAAAATTTATGCATTTGATTCACTTTGTGAAGATGTCACCAAGGTAGAGTGCTTAAATCCGCAGAAGTAGAAGGAAGGGAGGAAGAGAGGGATAATAGGTAGTTCATTCCCGATTTCTGGTGGATATTTTAGCTGACGATTGTGGCTATAGAAAAAAGTAGATATTCTTGGAAGAAGTTAGTTATGGCCGTTGGTATCCAACCCAAGTATCACAATGTTGAATTTCATATAAATTCGAATCTCCTGTTGAGAGGAAAATGGGAAAGATCATTTTGAAAACAAATTAAATTCCATCCAGGAAAAAGAAAAAGAAAAAGCCAAATAAAAAAGGGAAGAATTATGCAAGGTGCTATTCTCTTCTGGCTTTTCTTAACTTCTTTTACCTGGAATGTTAATGGAGAAAGAATCCTTGGAGAAAAAGCAGTTGCAACAACCCCTAAAAAGACAGCAGCTGCACCAGGAGGCTCCGATGGCACTTTCGACGTTATGCGTTATGGCGCTAAAGGAGATGGACGAAGCGACGATACCAACGTAATCAATCCTCAATTCTTAATTCTCATTCTTTTTTTCTTCTTTTTTTTTTCTTCTTTTTCTTTTATGGTTTGCAGAGAGAGGTTATGAACCCTAAATTTTGCAGGCTTTCATGGCGGCTTGGAAAGAAACATGTCAATCTTCAGGTTCAGCGACACTTTCCATACCAAAAGGAAGCTTCTTAGTTGGTCCCCTTAAATTCAAGGGGCCCTGCAAAAACACTGGTTCACTTACTGTCCAGATGCAGGTGTATTTCTATAGAAAAAAAAAACCATTTCTTTCTTCTCAAAACAGATTGGATTGTCCCCTAACATGAGGTTTTCAATTATCTATACAGGGTGACTTGAAGGCAATCACGGATTTGGGCAAGTATGATTCGGATGATTGGGTCGAGTTTGGATGGGTGACCGGATTGACGTTGACCGGAGGTGGGACTTTTGATGGCCAAGGCGCTGTATCATGGCCTGCCAATAAATGCCCTAAAAGTCTCACCAATTGTAAAGTTCTTCCAACAGTAAGTGGATATGGATTCAACTATTTTACTTGCTGGTTTTGTGTAATCTATCGTTAGGGTTTCATTAACAAAGGTAACTTATTTTGTTGCAGAGTGTGAAGTTTGTTAGCATGACCAAAACAGTAGTGAAGGGGATAAAGTCTTTAAATAGCAAGTTCTTCCACATTGCTTTGCTCAGCTGCACAGACTTCCAAGGGAGCGATATCACAATCACTGCACCAGGAGACAGCCCTAACACAGATGGAATCCACATAGAACGAAGCAGTGGTGTTAGCATCTCTAATTCTGTAATTGGTACCGGCGATGATTGCATCTCCATCGGACAAGCCAATTCCAATGTCCACATCAATGGTATCACCTGCGGACCTGGTCATGGCATCAGGTTGGTGCATGAATCAATCTTGATCTTAAATCCTGCTACAAAACCTCAAATTCATTCACGAATTTTGTTGATATGATTTTTTCTTGTAGTGTTGGAAGCTTGGGGAAATACCCGAAGGAAGGTGATGTGAGAGGGCTTACTGTTGAAAATTGTAAATTAAGTGGAACAACGAATGGAATTAGGATCAAGACATGGCAAAACTCACCCGACGCCCGGTGCGGCTTCTAACATGACCTTTGAACACATTGAAATGAAAAGTGTTACTAATCCAATCATCATCGACCAGACATATTGTCCTTACGCCAAATGTGATGAAAAGGTTAGTAGCTAGAAACCACCAAATTCGTTCATTGCTGCAACTTTTTTGCTTCGTTGAGGCGTTTTAACAAACACTTTGGAACATGACAAATGGATTAATATTGCAGGCACCATCAAAAGTTGCGTTGAGTGACGTGTCCTTCAGGCACATTACAGGAACTTCAGCTTCTCCAGTGGCAGTGACATTAGAGTGTAGCCAAGGGGTGCCATGTAAGAATGTGAATCTTGAAGATATTCACTTGGAACCTGCAACAGGAGGAACCGCAACTACGTCATCGTGTCAGCATGTCAATGCCAAATATATTGGAACCCAGATTCCTCCAGCCTGTAAATCCACCCTGTAAACATAGGGTTTGGCTCCTCTCCAGAGGGTGAATATCTCCCCCGGGGGGCCCACTGAAATCTAACATCTTGCCAAGTGGAATATACCGATTCAAGGATTCTTTTTACCATAATTTTAATCTATGCCCCCCTTAGCCAATGGAAAGTTAGTAGGATGGCCAGGAACCTGACTTCTCTCGAAAGTGAGAGGTCGTGGGATCAACCCTGCCGGCGGCATATGTAATATCTCCATCCCCCAATTTCCCTATGTATAACCAACTAAGAACACTCAGTTGTTTAACAGTTAATTCAATAAATTTTATGATGAAAATACCTTTGTGTCCTTTTGGATTTCGTTTATTTCTTTACTAATGCTGGGTTTCCTTAATGTAATATATTATGTGTGGGTCCCAGTTAGACAAACAATATTTGTCGTTATTAAGTATATTCAAATTTCAAACGTGACGGGACAAAAATGCCCCTTAGGTTATTTAATACATTGTGTTAATATATGGTTGTTTTTTTTTGGGGAGAAAATTAATATATGCTTTTAAAAAGAGATAATTGGTCATTAAGCGTTAATTATATTGTTAATATATATAATAACACAATGTATTAAATAATATGAGGGCATTTTGGTCCTTCTCCGTTTGAAATTTGAATATACTTAACGGCGGCTAACAATGTTTGTCTAGTTGGGACCCACACGTAATGTATTACGCTAAGGGGACCCACATTAGTTTGTGGTCCACTAGGGAACTAAACAAAATCACAAAACTAAACTCCAACCAAAATAAATTCGAGGAAAAAAAAACTTACCAAACTAAACAAAATCACATCTTTCTTTCGTTCTGATTTCTTTTATTTTATCTTTATCCTTATTTTTTGGTAAGGGTTCTTACTTTTATTCGATCTACCAAACAAATCTAGAAAAAGAACAAAAAATAAGAACTTATCAAAAAATTCCCTCACAAAAACGCAAGTGAAGTTTGAAGCTTCAAACCTCTGCAACTTAAGGCGGAAGGCCAAGATTCTACTTCGAATTCATTGATTTAGCTCTTCATTTTTTGGTATTAAAGTATTGGTTTTCAACTTGATCAGAGGTTTTGATCCTCTTCTTGAATCCTTTGTTGAGTTCTAAATTTCAGCAGCAAGAGCTCTGATCACCATGAAAGAGAATCTGTTATGGGCGACGGTAGAGGCCTAAGTCATTATGGAGATTATTGTCAGAACAAACACCGCAAAATAGCGAATCGGAAAAGAAACAAAAATGAAAACATATAGAGATTTAACGTGGTTCACACACCGATGTGGTATACTACGTCCACGAGGAAGAATAAGAGATTTTCTACCTTATAAATGAAAGACAAAATGAGATCTTACAACCAATCGCTAAGAACGGCGTTACAAGAACTCTAATCGAAAATCTCAAATCTCTCAGTAATGTGGTAGGCGAACATAAGATACATATCTATAGACTCTAATCAGGTAAACGGGTCGGGCCCAAGCCCACCTCTTCCACCACAAATCTCCGCAAATGGGTCATTCAGGTCGCCCACTAAAATATGTCGGTGCGGGTTCATCTTCCAAATCAGGTATAAGAATTCGGGTCAAAGCATAACAATTCTAAGACCAGGTTTTTATCAGAGGTTGCAACATTGAAGGATTACTATTTACCTAACTTGATATGTTCTGATAAATTTTAATTCATTTTGTTTTGTGTTGTACATGCTCAAGCGCTTTTGGTTGTCAAAATCCATGAGAAATAAAAATGAAATTTAACAGCAAGGGAAGAGACATTTTTGAACTTTGGGCCTTGACATTGAGTAGAACGTTGACTGCAGAGAACAAGTTCTTCTTTCGCAAGTCGCAGGTTTGGTGAGTTTTTTTCCTTCTTATTTATTTGAAGAGCTAAATGATGGATTTAAGTGAACAGTGGATTTAAGCAAACTGTTGGTCTTCCTCTTTGGTTTGAGAAGTTGCAGAGGAACGGTTTGTTTTTCACCATTGTTTTCAAACCCTACCATTTATTTGCAGGGAGTTAGTTTGATGATTGGGTTAAATAAAAGAAAGAAGCTCGAAATAATACAAGGGTATTTTTGTCACAAAAAATTGTAAAATCAACGGTTTTTGTAAAGTTGTATATAGTTGCTCATTTCTGAAAACCACAGGGGAACCAAATGAAGAAGAAATCTATTTTGAACAAAAGGTGATTGGAACAAACTTCAAAATGTCTAGATGAAAATTACTTTTTATCTTATTTTCTTCCCTAGTACCCTAATCAAGAGGTCCAAATTACCTATACGAGAGAGAGAAATTGTACCAAATGTGCAGATGAAAATTGCATTTTATCTTATTTTGAACTGATAAGACAGTGACCAACTAATAAAGCTGTAACTCTTTTTCTCTGTTAGGAACCCGCGAATCGAATGCAAAATTGTTAATATTAGAGCGATCAATCACACACAATCGAATAGAAAACAAGGAAGAAGGAGACACGGATTTTACCCTGGTTCACCTCAGTGCGAGGCTGATATAGAGGAAATATGATCGAACCTGGTTTGTACTCAATTTGACCCTCGACCCCGGTCGAGGCGGAGGGAATCGACTTGCTTCCGAGCGAGCCGGGTCCTGAAGATAGCTTGCTGAGGAAGAAAACTAAATCGGCAAGAGGCACGCCCTAATCCATCCGACTAATGGATTAGGTTAATTACCGTCACATCCTGCCCAAATACACCCAGCCTATACCCTATCTAGGTTACCCGGGGGAGTGATCCACAGCCCAAAAAATCAAGTTTAGGAACGATCATATCCATTTACCACAATAACATAATCAAAAGCAAGAACAAATCATTCTAATCTAATAAGTTAATAGTAAAAGTCAAGAAAGGATCACAGAAGTATCAGTAAAGAATATCAGAGTGCGGAATAACAAGATACCAAATCAAAAGACAACTGTAGAGTATAGCGGAAATATACCCCACAACATATGCGGAAGGTAGATCGAAATCTAAAGCAAGCTCTAAGCTAATACAAGTAAAATAAAAGTCTAGAAGAAACAGGAGAATGTAATCCACATCTTTAGTCGGCTTTTCTTCTTCTTTAGTCTTCATCTTCTTCACTTTAGGGTCATGCTCTTGAAGCTTTAGATCAGCATCTAGCGCACGATCCCATCGACGAATAAGATGATGCCAGCTGCCATCAATAGGAGTTGTCAGTGCAGCCCAAATCCAAGTGTTGGCTGCCTCGTTGTTCATTACCTTGTCCAAGGACATCCGGAGCTGTACCATGTACGGAAAGGTCCTCCGTACTGGGGCACGGGTTCTCTTTCGTACCTGCAATGTCATCTAAAAACAAGTCCCCCAAAGGGTAAGCTCAAAAGAACTTAGCAAGTAAACCAAACACAATAAGCATCTTCACATGCATTCACAAACAAACATATATGCAATGATATGAAACAATAAATACAATATAATTCCAACTCTATATATATATATGCTGGTCTCTATTGGCAGACATGCTTTAAGTCATAGCACCATACTTCTTTGGGTAGGTCTCAATCACACATCATCAGTTGGCAAAGGGTCCTTCATCCATCTAGGACAATCCATGGCTGGGGGTTAAGTCACCGGTCTCTCACATAACCGTTTGGTGTAAGTATTGGCACATGTCAGGGTAAAGCCTAGCCCAATGCAAATCTTCTACTTAGTCATATCACCTCAGATCCAGATACGTCCATTCCTCGCCCCTAGCGATCCTTTCCGATATCCATCACACTAGAGTCAACGTATCCTATGGTAGAACCAACTCGGACTAAGGACTCATCAACCCTATAGGTCATCCACATATAGTAAATGGGAAGCTCTCATGTCTTCTCACGGGTTGGTTACCGGTCTTGAACGCCCATGAGCCTTAGTCTATCCATATGCAACCCTACCCATAAATGGCCCCCACAATGTGATTCATGTCCCCTCACGGGTTGGTTACCGGTCTTGAGCGCCCATGAATCCCCATTGCTACCACGGGTCGTTCGGTCTCAATACTATCCCCAATGATGTCCAAGGACAGAAATGTCAAAAGGACATTCCCCAATCCCAAATCATACCTAAACAATCACAATCATAATTCAGTCATATCATCCACGACAGATATCTTATCAAATAGAAGAGTATAATAAGACAAGATTAAATGAATAGGAAACATACATGAATAAGCATTCATTCATGATCAAGTACATAAAGTAACTAAGGAAATAAGATCCTACTGTACTTATAGCATTCATATCATAATGGAAACTAACATAACAGTAGCTAAATCATGCATTCATGTCATAATACATAAAGACATGTAAATAGGCATATTGTGAGTTGGAATACTCACCTCGTAATCCGAACTTATAGTCTTCAAATAAGAAATCAAAGAACAGATCCAAAATCACCTAAACAAGCTTGACAAAACATGTATAGGTCATAAAAAGTGATTCCAAAAGATTGGAGTCGAAACGGATCAAAAACAGAGTTGCTGTCACTGCGGGTTGATTGGCTAGGTTTAGTGCTCCAGTCGACCCAGGCAATATGCCCAAGAGCAAACCCGAAAAAAAAAAATAGAATCTTGATCCAAAACCTATGCTACACAAACCGGAATGCGACGAAACTTGGAGAAATTGTCTAACATAGTAGTCTAAGACTAAAAAGCATAATTTAGACATCAAACCACCATTAAAACCATTACTTACTAATTTAGAATCATAGTTTCTATTTTGGAAAACAAGACATTCTAATTTGGAAAACAACATGGTTTTCATTGAAAACAAGCTATGAATGAAAGAGATGAACTAGAGATGTTGAGATCTCATTCTAGTACATGAACACAGTAAATCAAGAGTAAGAATGATCATAGAGATGCATCTAATATGGTAGAAGAAATCAAAATAAGAACATGATCATAGTTTCAGAAGAAATCATGAAAATCATGTAGAGAATGAATATGAAATCATAGCATATAGAATGAGAAGAGATTGTAGAAGATATGATTGTTGAGATGCAATATCTTCCTTATAATCTCAGATCAGAGAAGAGAATGATCATAGTAAGAATGAATCAATAGCATAATAGATTGAATACTAACCTTTGATTGAAGAACAAGAGAGATAAAGCTTGAGAGTTGAATGTAGATCTTCTTCTACTCCAAAAGAGGCTTGGAGATGAGTTTCCTTCGTTCTCTAGGTGTTTTGGAGGCTAGGGATACTAAAAACACAAAGTTATGAGGTATATATAGAAATAAGGACCTAAACAGAAGATTCTGCTCGAATTCTATTTATGTGGGTTGATTGGCTGGGTTGAATGGCCCACTCGACCCAGCCAGTCGACCCAAGCTGACAGCAAAGCCTAAAACAGGGATTTGAGGGCCTTTCTCTTATCGGAATCAAACGAAACTTTCTACACAACAACTATAACTTACCTAGCATAGGAAAATGGATTTAAATCATATCTAACCATGCTCTAAGGTCATCAACCAATCTTCTCTTCATCAAGGTGCATTCTCTTTTCTAAATCAACCAAGCTCTTCAAGTAAGGAATTCCATCATCAATTTTCTATGGGTTTTTGAATCTACACTAAGGGAGAGGTCCGACTTGACTTCCCTTGGACCTTCTAAACATATCAACACCATACTCAAGGTCCGACTTCAAGGTCAAACATCAAACAAGTTCTTCTTCATCAAAACAAATAGGGTGTCTAATTTAGGTTTTGGGCTGGATTTCACATTCTCCCCCCCCCCCTTAAAATAATTTCATCCTCAAAATTGGGAGAGTACTTGGCTTCCAAAGAGATGGTGGTACTTCGCTTCTAACTGGACTTCCTTCTCTTAAAATCTACGGGAAACAAGTAACGATAAGACTTTTGTAAGAAAACAGGGGAGTAAATCTAACATGCTTTGAAATCAAATTGAAAGTATGATCATGGCTTCATGAAGATTTCACAAGGATCATGGCGAAGATCAATATGAAGAGAATAAAAACCTTAAGAATGAAAGGAGATTGTAGAAGAGATGGTTGCAAGGATGCAACATCTTCTTCGTAATCTAAATCACAAGGAATAAATCATAGCAAGAGTAGATCAATACAACACAAGAGAGATTACTAATCTTTTATTGAAGAATAGGAGATGAAATGTTTGAAGTCTTGAAACAATTAGAAGGAATAACAATTCATGGAGATCACATTTGATTTCTCTTCGAAATCATCATGTGGAAAATTCACAAGGTTATATAGTGTATGGAGATCCACTCTAGAACAGCAGGGATAGAAGGATCAGTCATGGGAATGATTTAAGATCACCCTCCTATCAAAGGGAATGGGAGGCACAAGAAGAAATTGTAGAGAGAATAGATCAGCTTCGAGGTAAACGTCTAATAAAAGAAACTAGGCAACTCATACGACAAAGAATAAATCGAACAATGTATATGGTATGTATGCATTTGGCACAACAACAAGGTTAGGATTAGGTGGGTTTTCACAATCTCCCCCCCTTAAAAAAATTTCGTCCTTGAAATTGAAAGCATACTTGGGCTTCCACTAAGATGAGCAAACTTCTTTAGGGGTGTGATTCTTCCACCAAAACTTTACGGAAATGGAAGGTACAATGAAAAATAGATCTAATAGGTAGAGAACACTGGAATCTTGGCTGGTTTCTTAAACAGCTAAGAGGAACTCAAAACAATACTCATAGGCACTTCAATCAAGACTAGCCAAACTCATATGGCAAGAATAAATCAAAACAATGCATATAGCTTATATGCAATGCATCAGTAAGGATTAAATCGGGCAACGCATATGATATGTATGTAATGTATAAGCAAAGAATAAATCAGGGCAATGCATGTGGTATTCATACTGATGCGTCCAAAATCTTCTCAGCCCTTAGATCTCCTCGTGATGACCTGCAAAACGAAAGCGTCAGATGTGGCCCGACCGCGGGGGTCGGGAGTCCACCTCTGAAGGCTAAGTCAGTTGATGAACTTAATCACAAACGGCTCTGCTAGAAGCACAGAGCTGAGGAATAAAGAATTGGGAAAGGTGATCTAGATCGTAAGCCTCTAATAGTTTACGTCTACCAGTATGTATCTGAATCTGTCTCTCTCACCTCGTATGGCAGTGAGGTTTATATAGAGTGTACCTTCGAATCTCCTTCGTTGGATGCACTTGATCCTTCTTCGGGTAGTCGTTGGATCTTAATAGTTAGATCTGTTGAGCGATAGACTTCTACTAATTTGGACTAGTAGAGGATTCCTGAGATAACCTTTAGGTTATGCGATGATTATCCCTTCGATAATGATTAGGCGCAGCCGTCAATTTGAGTCTGCCATCATTAGGGTAATTAACCTAATTCATAAGTTGAATTAGGGCGTGCTTGTAGCTGAATAAGTTTTCTTCCTCAGCAAGCCATCTTCTGGATCCGGTTCGCTCGGGAGAGAGTCGATTCCCTCTGTCTCGACCGGGGTCGAGGGTCAAACCAGGTATGAACCCGGTTCAATCATATTTTCTCCATATCACGAGCTCCCCAGACCAAGCGTTTGGTCGATCCCAAGGGCTTGGTTTTTAACTGGGTTCTTCGTCAGGCAATAGTCTCTGCATGTTCCATTAAATGTCATATCACATTTAATGTAGTGGTCACTTTTCCTCGAGCGTTGTGAGGGTAAGGCCACATGTCTCCTTGTAGTCGATCTGTCGTGGCTCATGTAATCCAAGTGATGGTTTTCGAACGCCTGTTTCGGATTCGTGAGTTCAAACTTTCAAAACGTCTTCTAATCTCGATCGTTGATTTTGAATCAATCTCAATCGTTCAGATTCTCGAACACTCATGCGGGTGCTTTTAAAAGTGGTTCGTTGTCTTCGTAGCTTTCATTCTTCCTGTCCGGAATTTGAACCTTTGTCGTCTGCTTCGCACCTTCCTGCTCTCAAGCTTTTGCCTCACTGAATCAGTAAGTTTACTGATCTTTTTCTTTTTGTACCTTACTGAATCAAGTAATGGCGGATAATAGGGTTTCTCTGGTATCCAGTTTTAGTAATAGTAGTGGTAATGAAGCTTTTGCTTCTCCTACTTCCAAACAGTCGGATAGTGATAACAAAACCCTAACTGTCCTCTGGCGCGAGTTTGCTGAAGTTTCTCAAAAAGGTGTAGAGAGAAAAACCGAAACTCCTTCTGTCCTTCCTGAGTCTGGATCTTCCAAGACTTCTAGGATAACTGCCGAGTCTTCTAGGCAGCCTCAAACTTCCAGGTCCAATGGCGGGCCTGGCTCTGTTCCCTCCATTTTCAAGGAGGAAACCCTTCTTTCAGCGATCCAAGATTTTGATTTTCCTTCCTCTTACCAGTTTTGTCCCGAAATGCTCCTTCCCAATAGCTGGCGTCTCATCGTCGGCTTCTTGGGTTTGTGTTTTGAACTTGGCATTACGCAATCTCTTTCTCTCTTTGTGCATTTTCATGTTCTTTCTATCTCCCATCCTCCCGGATGGGTTTTTCTGTCCAAACGCAATAAGGCTGAACTTGATTGGAGGGGCAGCATCCTTGTCAAAGGAACTTGCCCTTCTAACCACAAAAGATGGCGTGAACGATACTTTTTCTGTCGAGTGCCTACATCGGATCTTAACTTCCCGACCGTCTGGAGGCGGTGTACTTCTTCTTCTGAGAATAACCGAGGCCTACCCTTATCCAAAGAAGACGAGGCGACCATCATCTTCTAATCATCATCTTTTAATTTTACTGAAGTGATACGTCTTCAATTCTGACTTTTGCTCTTCTTTGCAGTGCCTCCAAGAATGAACCCCGAGAACCTGCGAGTGAAGGCCGCTAGGGCCATTGAGACAGCCGAGCAACGATCTCCTAGAGCCTTGACCGTTGATCAAGAGGCTTCTGTTCCCTCTCCCGACCCCTCTTATAGGGTATCAGGAATATCAGGCCCATGGCAGATGCTTCGGGTAAAGGGAAGAAGCCGATGGTGGAGAGGACTAATGTCTCCTCCTCCACCCGAACCAAAAGGAGGCATGATATAGTTGATGCTTCCTCCCATAAAAAATACAAAAATTCTGCAGATTTGTGAGGAGGTCTTCACCCCCCAGTGGACCCTGAAGTTGACCGACAGGGTGACACAGGATCCTGAGAAAGCTGCAGAGTGGAGCTCCCTCAGTCTTGTTCCTTCTGATCACCAGGAATTTGAAACCCTGGATGACGTTGCCCTTGTTAGTCAATCCACAAGGTACCGGTCTTCTTGCTTACTTATTTTTTCACAATTTCTTATGACTTCTTCTGATAATTTCCGCCTTCCCAGGAATGCTGTGTTGAGCTTCTATCAACACATGGAAGCATTGAGTCAGGTTGGCCGCAACAGCTCCTTGCTGCACACCTGTGAAGAGAATTTGGCCAAAGCCAATTCTGAGATAGACCGGCTAACTGCAGCTGCCGAGGAGCTACAAAGAAAGCATGAGAAAGAAGTGATCTCCCTCAAGGAGGCCCTTGATGCTTCAAAGGCTCATGCTGTTGCTGCCGAGCGCGAGGCCAAAAACCAAAATGAAGCTGCCACGTTGTTCGGTGACAGACTTGAATTTAAATGTATAGTGAACGAAGAATACTTGAAGTTGGCGATTCCCAGCAAGCCCGAGCACATCAAGCCGGAGCTTCGGAAGGATAGTGTTCGGAAATACCTGAACAACGAACCTTTCTCCCAGCTATTGGGTGCTTACAACGTCGAAGCTTATCACTTGGGGCAGAATGACGTTTGGGAGCGAATTCTCTCATCAATCCCTTCCTTCGATACTGCTCCCTTTCGTGAGGTGTGCCATAAAGAGGTCTTCGGGAAATTAGGCATGGATCTCCCAGACTAGGGTCGGGAAGAAGATGATCCTTTTCCAGCTGACCCACAATATGAGGCATATTTGGCTGACGAGCCGGCACTTCAAGAGGAAAAGTCACAAGCTGCTAAAGAGGACTCTAACAACGTTAATCTTGAGGAAGGCTCTTCTCAAGATCCTGAGAAAAGTCCTCGTGACCAAGGCTCCTCGGGCAACAATGAAGAAGAGGCTTAGGGAGTTATCTTTTTTTTTTTTTTTTTTTTTGTAAAGATTGACCTCCTTGCTAATGAATAGACACTTCTTTTTCATGTTGGCCTTACTATTTCCTCGTCTCCTGCTGAAATCTTGTCTTGAATAAAATATAAATGATAAAACTTATCACTTAACTTCACATTCCTTGACGAATAATAATATTGTAGAGATATTATGAAGATACGTTTTGGAAAGATGCATTAATCTTCCCCACTCCTTCATTTACTGCAAAGTCCGCACGTTTCCCTTCTTGTATCCACGAAGTTCAAACGTTTCCTTGCTTTGGTATACCATTCATTGTTTCCAATGAATCGGTAATACATCCATTATCACAATGGCGGTGCGACGATTGGAGGTATCCCTGCATCGGGTGCTCGCCTCCACATGTTTCCATGTGGCCTCCCTACGACCGTTGATCTTGCTTGTTACAGATTTCGAAGCGTCATTTCGATCTGGGCCATTGGTTGTCTTTAGCTCTCAACTGTCGTCTTAATACCTGAGGCTATTTAAAGCCTTCGTGGGTACTCTCCATCTATCCTGCTATCTGCAAGTTAGATTTGCTAAAGGGACATTCCGTCCTCCTGCTTGCTTCTGTATTCCTCGTACTCCAACAATAACTCGATCAACTTCTGAACAAGTGAGTTTTTTGATTACTCATTTCTTTCCCCCTTTCCCCCTGAGTGAACTGCACAGTAGTAGTACTTGGGGTTTAGTTAATCGAGTTTGGGCATTTGACAGAGAACTAGGGTTTTCCCTTGTTGCTATTGTTGTTGGATATCTGTACTGATACGATTTATATAGTGGCTCCCAGGATCAACCCGAACTTTATCAGTGTGAAATCTTGTAAGAAAATCATTCCGTCAGTGGTGGTTGGGGCCAGTGAGGTGGTTTCAGCTAGTGAATCCTCCAAGCGTAAGGCAACGCTGTTGGTGAATCTTCAAGTCGGATTCCCACAGTTTCTATTGATGTCGCCCCTATGCCTCTTTTTCCTAAAGTGATAGCTCGTTCTTCCCAGGAAGATCTTGATCACTTCGTTGTTGATGGCACTGCTGACGCCCCTGCTGCAGAGACCGTTGGTGCACCCCTGAAGGAGACTCTTTGGCCATCTGAGGCAACTATGTTGGCGTCTAATGAAGGTGTGGTCCCAGCAGGTGCTGCTCCTATTTCCAATTCTAGTGCTTGTTTGGCATCCTCCTCCTCTCCTTTGGAGTTGGAGGATTTTGCCACCAGGAAGCGCCGTCGGGGGACAAGTGATACAGCTCATCCTTCTCTTGGTGTAGCTCATCCTTCTCATCCTTCACCCGAATTAGTGTCAAACGAGTTTGACAGAGCGTTGGAATGGTGTACTGTTGCTCGAATGACTTCTGAGAGCGCAGTTCTTTCCAAACTTCCAGATGAAGCCTTTATGAAGTCACTGGTGATGTAAGTCTTGCTTCATTATCTTTTGATTTTGAATATTACTCTTCTGCTCCTTTTTAACTCGGAAGTTGTTTGCAAGAGTCTTACTGGTAACTTCCACAACCAAGTGGAAGCAGCCTCTAGGCTCAATAGGTTGAGCAATGAAGTTTCCAAGCTTCGGGAAATCTCTGAAGCTAAAGATGTTGAGATTGCTCGCCTTAGGAAACTAGCTTGGGAGTTTGCAGGAGAAAAGAATTCGGTGATCGATCATCATCGGTCAGACTTGGATGATGCCAGGGAGAAGATTCGGCACTTGGAGCGAGGAGTTGGAAAGTTAGGAGCCAAAGGATCTGAAACGTTACCCCAAAGGCAAGCTGACATTCCTTTGCCCGAATCCCTTCCAACTGATGTTCGCAGAGTTTGCGTCTTCAAGTATTTACACAATAAGCCCTTTGTTGCTATGCTGAATGCTTATAACTTGCAGGTGTACTGGGATGGTGAGAACGAAGTATGGGAATCAATATTAAGGAAGGGTCCTCATTTTGATACGACTCCCTACAATGTTGTTTGCCATCCTGAAGTATTTACCAAACTGGGCCTTCCTCCTCCTGACTGGACCAAAAATAAGATTGATCCTCCGCCTTCTGATCCAGATATTATGCATTATCTAGAAGATTCTCCTGTTTATTCTCCCTTGGAAGGATTCAATTATGACGAGCTCGCCTTGAATGCAAATTTGGTCGAAGACCATACTTCTCCTGGACAAGCTGGACAAAGAGTATGAAATTGCGGAGGATTTTATACATACTGAAATGTTTTTTGTAATCCTCATTTCTCCTCTTCTTTTCCTTGAATCCATACCAATGATTGACTCATGTGTTTGTTCTAGCAAAGTTGTGCTGATCTTGTATGACTTCTTTAATGATCATCGATGATGACTTTCTTTTTGGACCGAAGATTGTATCCAGCTCTTGTAATCTTATGTTTGATGTTGAGACCGGCCTCTTCTGGTCTTTTGAAGAAATAAGAAATTAACTTCATCTTGAACTTTGCTAGCCACTTGAATCGCTGTTGTACTAGGTCTTAGTTGTTTAGAACAATGCCTTTACTTAAAGATTTTCAGAGAAATACAATAAGCCTGAGAAGGAACTCACTCGGGTTTTAAACCGATGCCTTTACTTAAGGATTTCCGGAGAAATACAATAAGTCTGAGAAGGAAGTCACTCGGGTTTTAAACCGATGCCTTTACTTAAGGATTTCCGGAGAAATACAATAAGTCTGAGAAGGAACTCACTCGGGTTTTAAACCGATGCCTTTACTTAAGGATTTCCGGAGAAATACATTAAGTCTGAGAAGGAACTCACTCGGGTTTTAAACCGATGCCTTTACTTAAGGATTTCCGGAGAAATACAATAAGTCTGAGAACGAACTCACTCGGGTTTTAAACCGTTGCCTTTACTTAAGGATAATTTGAAAATTCAATAAGTCTTGAAGGAACTTACTCGTGTTTCAAACCGACGCCTTGTAGAAGGAACTCACTCGGATTTTCATCCGATGCCTCGACTTAAGAGATTCCGAAAAAATTCCATAAGTGTTGAAGGACCCACACGGATTTTCATCCGATGCCTTATAGTTGAATCTTCTTCTTGAATGTGGTGTATGATGCCCCCCAATCAAAAGATAATTTGTTGAAAGCCAAAAATTGCATTGATTGAGTTGAAAATGTTTACATCACGAACAAAATTGAAATCATCATCAAGGATAAAAAATTTTGAGATGCCTGGCATTCCACGAACGATCCAACTCTTTCTGGGTGTTGATGTTCTTCAGCTTGTAAGCTCCTGAACCAACTGGTTTTACAACCATATAAGGTCCTTCCCAGGAAGGGTCCAATTTTCTTTGGTGACGCGGGTCGGAAGCTAAGGTGTTTCTCAATACCAAATCTCTGGCTAAATACCGACGATTCTTCACTTGAGTATTATAATGAGACGCTATCCTTCTTTGATAATGTTGAGTTTGTGTTATTGCCTTTGCCCGAACTTCGTCCAACAGATCAAGACTATCAAGCAGTCCTTGCTCGTTTGCTTTTTCTTTGAACTCTCGATCCCGTAATGTCCCCGCCATTATCTCCACCGGTGCCAATGCTTCGGACCCATATGCTAACCTGAATGGAGTTTCTCCTATGGGTGATCGTGTCGCTAACCAATCAAAAATAAAATCCTATACTAATCTAGCAAGCGAAAAGTACGGGGTCGAACTATGGGGAACTAAAAGGCTAAGTTACTAAGATTAAATTTAACAAAACTAAATTTAAACTAAATCTATTAACTAATGTAAAACGTTAACTGTGAATATGTGAAGATCTTTGGGATTTCGAATCCCCAATTCTTTTCCCTAACCGATATAACTCTACACTTCAAAGTAAATTAGGGATGGTCTTCCTAGATATGCCCTATCTTCGCAAGACTATCATCCTTCGCGGAAGCTTGGCACGCTTAGTTCGCTGAGTTATAGAACATCTTTGGCCAAACTCAAACACAATCAACTAGAAGATATAGAACAATCAACTTAATGAAATAAGCATGGTTCATCTACATCCCAAAGCAAAGGAACTAGTTACTCATTATTACAAAGTTCATAAGAAAAATAAAGATGAGACATAGGGAGAGAGAGAGAGATGTGGTCTTCTTCTTCAGCAATGAGAGAGATGAGAGCCGCATTCGCCGTCTTCTTTTTTGTGGTTGGCTTCTCTTTTAT
The DNA here is from genome assembly GCF_041222555.1 of Hakea prostrata. Classification (NCBI taxonomy): domain Eukaryota; kingdom Viridiplantae; phylum Streptophyta; class Magnoliopsida; order Proteales; family Proteaceae; genus Hakea; species Hakea prostrata. The sequence goes on from NW_028291146.1 coordinate 352,797, forward strand.
GTCTCCCGCACACAATGAATCCCCTCTCTTTACCCGTCGATTTGACCTTTATTTTTTCGGAATTTGGAAAAACTCAAAACTGGAAAGTTGTAGATATCTTCAATGTCGTTTCATAGAATCTTGAATCATCGAAATCCAAGCTCATACGAGAGAGATACTCCTAAAATACTGAAGGTAGGTCTGTTTACCCGATTTTCAGATTTATTACCAATTTCGTTCCTTAGACCTCCACCTAGTTCCAATTTGGCTAAGATCTCACTTTTCGTGATTTCTTGAGCAGCAAGATTGAATGCCATGATTGAAAATCCACCAATATCTAATATATTTGCCAACTTTACTCCCAAAATCTCCTTAAACCTGAAAAATACACAAAAATACTCAATTAGATCTCTTTAATTAAATAAGTATGGGGAATTAAATCAAATAAATAATGGTAAATGCATGCTTATCAGTGGGTGTTCGAACCGTAGTTCTATAGGCCCACAGTGCATTATGAAGTTCTTCGACCCAAGAAGGCTTGTCAGCTTCGAGTCTTCTCTTTATTCCTTCCAGTAGCGTTCGGTTAGTAACCTCTACTTGTCCATTGCTCTGGGGGTATGCCACTGAAGACATACGATGCTCGATCATATATGTTCCGCAAAATTACTCAAATTGCGGACATTCGAACTGAGTACCATGGTTAGTGACGATAATCTTTGGAATCCTAAAGCGATATATGATTGACTCAAGCACAAATTTCTCCACTTTTTTCTCAGTAATTGCTGCAGCACTGGCTTCAACCCATTTCGTGAAGTAATCAATTGCTACTATCAGATATTCCCGTCCGCCTGACGCCTTGGTGAATTTGCCCATGATATCAATTCCCCACATCGCAAAGAGAATGGGATCTAGAATTGAAGTCATGGTTTCCACCGGGCGCTTCGATACTATAGCATGAATTTGACAGTTGCCACATCAATGAACATACTCCATAGCAGCCTCTTGGATCTTAGGCCAATATAACCCAAGTCTTAGAATTTTGTGGGCTAGGGCTCGTCCACCCATGTGAGCCCCACAAATTCCTTCATGAACCTTAGCCAAAGCTGACTTTGCTCCTTCGGGGCCTATACATCTCATAAGGGGTCCAAAATAAGATCTTTTGTATAGTCTCCATTCTGAATGACAAATCTCGCCGATCGTATCTTGATCAGCCTTGCCTCTTTCGGATCCTCAGGTAATTTGTCATCTCTCAGATACTCAATTATTGGATCCATCCAGCAACACTCTGCTTCAATATAAGAAGTTTCTTTCTCATGATAACTTGGAAATGTTATCTCTTCAATATAGACTGAAGGGTCTAGATTTTTTTCTTTGGCATTGGCTAGTCGGGATAGCTCATCTGCCACTGAATTTCAGTCCTCGAAATCTGAGATATCTTCAAATTCCGAAATTGGTTTTGAAATGCCTGCACTATCTCTTGATATTTCTGCAAGCGTGGTTCTTTAATACCATACTCCCCCTGGACTTGGTTGATTATAAGTTGAGAGTCACTATAAATAGTAACATCTGCTATAGACAATGCTTTTGACAACCGAAGTCCAGCTATCAGAGCCTCATATTCTGCTTCGTTATTACTTTCTCCGAATGCAAACCTCAAAGCATACCGAATAATAAATCCTGCTGGACTTTTCAATAGAATTCCAGCTCCTGCTCCATCTTTATTACTCGAACCATCCACATATACCTCCCAAGTGGTTGGTATAATGGGATCCTCAATGGTGGACTCCACTAGTGCATTAGTTTCTACTACAAAATCGGCTAACGCCTGAGCCTTGATTGTCGTTCTGGGCTTAAAGCTCACCTGGAACTCGCTGAGTTCAACTGACCAGGACACCATCCTTTCAGATAAATTAGGTTTATTAAGAACTTTATTGAGAGGAAAAGTTGTAAATACCTCAATTGGATGAGCCTGAAAGTATGGCCTTAGCTTCCTGGCAGCCATCATGAGCGCCAGAGCCTGCTTCTCAATCTGCGAATATCGTGTCTCCGCATCTAGCAATACGTAGCTCACATAGTAAATCGGCCACTGTTTTTTATCTTTCTCATGAATAAGTACTGCACTGACCGCTGAAAGGGACGTCGCTAGATATAGCTGTAATATTTCCCCCTTCTTTGGTCGGGACAAGATCGGCGGTTGTCCGAGTGCTTCTTTTAACTCCTCGAAAGCTTTTTGGCATTCTTCGGTCCATTTTGCCTCCTTGTTCCCCCTCAAATCTTTGAGTGCCTTGAAGAATGGCAAAGACTTTTCTCCAGACTTGGAGATGAATTGATTCAAAGCGGCAACTCTCCCTGTTAAACATTGCACATCACGAACAATTTTGGGAGCCTCCATATCAATCAGAGCCTGTATTTTGGAAGGATTAGCCTCAATACCTCTTTGTGACACCATGAAGCCCAAAAATTTGCCCGAGGAAACTCCAAAGGTGCACTTTTCTGGATTCAGCTTCATTTGATATTTTTGCAGTACTAAGAATACCTCAGTCAAATCTGCAATATGATTGCTTTTGTAAAGTCTTCACTAGCATGTCGTCAACATAAGCTTCAACATTCTTTCCTATCAGATCTTTAAAAATCTTGTTGACGGCCCTCTGATATGTAGCTCCTGCGTTCTTCAAGCCAAATGGCATGACTTTATAGTAGTAGCTTTCACGATCAGTCATGAAAGACGTAAACTTCTCATCTTCCTTATTCATAAGGATCTGATTATACCCTGAGTAAGGCATCCATGAAACATAGAGTTTCATATCCTGCAGTCGCATCTATCAAGAGGTCAATCCGAGGCAACGGATAGCAATCTTTAGGGCAAGCTTTGTTGAGATCTGTGTAATTTGTACACATTCTCCACTTCCCATTTGCCTTTTTTACCATTACCATGTTAGCTAACCAGGTTGGGCATTCAATTGGTTCTATGAAACCAGAATTCTTCAGTTTTTCAACTTCGCTCCGAACGGCTTCATACTTTTCAATGGAGAAATTTCTCCTTTTCTGTATCACTGGTTTCACCTTTGGATCTATCCAGAGTTTATGCTCTGCGACAACCCGATTGATTCCTGGCATGTCTTCAGCAGACCATGCAAATATGTCTTTATTCTGTTGAAGAAATAACTTCAACTCATCTTTGAGTTCCTCCAGCTGTTCAGACCCGATATAAGTAATCTTCTTTTTATCTTCGGTACACAGTTGGATTTGCTCTAGCTTCTCCACTGATTTGGGCCTTTACATCTTTGCTTCTTCCCGATCGTCTCGAACTTCTATAGGTAGGGCAGTCACCTTCCTCGGGCCCTCCTTGTCTTTTAAATAAGCAACGTAACATTGCCAAGAGATCCTTTGGTCAAAGGAAACTTGACCAATTCCCATCTTCAGGTGTTTTGTCGAAACAATAGCACCTATCTTGGATAAAGATGGTCACCCAAGGATAACATTGTAAGCTGGCAGCTCCCGAACCACCAAAAAATTGATTCGAACGGTGTATTCCTTAGGAAAACTTCCAATAGATAAGTCCAACTGGACAGATCCTTCCGCCACCGCAGACGACCCTACAAAACCATATAGATGCGTGGATGAAGGCTCCATCAAGTCCTCAACCACCTTCAGTTTTTGATACACTTCATAAGAAATTAGGTCAGCTACAGACCCTGTATCAACCAAAACTCTATGCACTTCCCGACGTGCAATCTCTACCTTGATGACTATGGCATCATCATGAGGTAAACAAACGCCTCTTTCATCCTCCTCGCCAAAGGTGATAGAATCTTCACCATTCAGCTTCTTTCGCTTCTGCGTCTCTCCGGTTCTGACAAATTTGGATTTTGTCTTCAAACTGCCGAGTGATTCGGGCTCTGGTCCTCCGAAAATGGTAAGGATAGGTGACCGAGTAGCTTCAATCACCTCCTTGCCCTTTTTAGACTTCGGAGCCTCCCTTGATCGTTCTGAACTAACCGAACGATCCCTTTTAGGAGCAGCTACGCGTGGCTCACGTGGCTCCTCCCTCCTTCTACTCACAAAATTGGACAAGTGTCCCTGAGATATTAATCTCTCAATATCTGCTTTCAGATGACGACAGTCATTTGTATAATGACCATAGTCCTTGTGGAATCAGCAATATTTTTCTCGATCCTGCTGCTCCCTAGGTTTCAAAAGAATTTTGGGTGGCCACTTCAAAATATTTTTCCTTTTGATGATATTTAGAATATCAGCCCGAGGAACATTCAATGGAGTATATTCACTTTTACCAGGAGACCTCTGGCACCAAGCCTGAGATTTTCCAACCTGATCACGGACATTTTTCTTTGGCTTCTGCTTCTGCTCAGGAGCCTTCTGCTCCTTATTGGAGACTTTGTTATCTCCTTGGCGCGCATCTAGGATCTCCATGACTTCGGCCTGCTTCTAGCATCTCTGTACCAACTCAGCATAAGTTGCAGGCATATCCTGTAGTAATAACTCCAGGAGTTTCCGGTTAGTGAGTCCAGTGAATAGAGCAGTTTTGGCTACATGCTCATCCAAATTTTCTATCTCCATCGTTACTTTGTTGAATCTTTTCAGAAACTCTTTGATCGATTTGCTTTTCCTTGTCTAACAGTAAACAAGGTTTCTTCCATTTTCTTGACCTGTATCCCACTCTGGAATCGCCCTATGAATTTGCGAGCCAATTCATCAAAGTTTACGATCCTTCCAGAGGGGAAGTTCGAAAACCACTTTTGTCTTTGCTCAGTTAAAGATGAACCAAAAACCCTACATAAAATTTCGTCGAATTTACCGAAAGCGCCATGGTCTGCTGATAATAGCCAATGTGGGCCGTTGGATCTCCGGAGCCATCGAATGTAGAAAAGGTAGGCAAACAAAAGTTATGGGGAAACTGATATCCCGCAATTGGCTCGGCAAAGGGGGTCTTCCGAATGAGTGAGTAAATATCCTCAGTCATCCTTCCTTTAGCCAACTGCCCTAACTTCTGATTGATGTTGGCCGATTCCTGACCAATCTGGGTCGGGTGATCTTCAGCGATATGATCATGACCTCGATTAACACGATCATCACGTTCCATTCAATCATCATGAACAGCCCGTCCTTCCCGAACATTCCCTCGTTGCGAACTGCTCGATCATCGGGACCGGTTCTTCTGACAGTTGGTGAGTGAGTTCTCACTCCTGTGTCCAACCATGTATTTGAATTGGTTGTACTTTCCTGTGGTCTGTCGAACCGATCGCCCCGACTAGGTTGATCGTCAATTCTCCTAGGTCCTCGATCACCTTCACGAAAGTTCTGACCGATATTCCGGACTTCAGCCAATCTTTGATCACGTGGTAACGTGCACCTCCCTGGATCACAATGGTCAGGCTCTTGTGGTAACACCACTCGTCTAGTGAGCATGTGGAGTGCTTGGCTCACCTCCAAGAGTTGAATCTTTACTTGATTCAATTGATCTTGGAATGTAACAGGAGGATTACGTCCTCCCTGACCACCATCTACTTCGATAGGATTTTGGCTTCCCTAGGAAACATCTGGATTATTCACTCCAAGGATATGAACACCGGAATCGCGCTGTGCAGCGGCTGCTGCTGATCTAGTCACCATGGCTTTACAAGTCTTTCCCACAGACGGCGCCGAATGATGCGTCCAAAATCTGCTCAGCCCTTAGATCTCCTCATGATGACCTACAAAACGAAAGCGTCAGATAGTGGCCCAACCGCGGGGGTCAGGAGTCCACCTCCAAAGGCTAAGTCAGTTGATGAACTTAATCACAAACAGCTCTGCTAGAAGCACAGAGCTAAGGAATAAAGAACTAGGAAAGGTGATCTAGATCGTAAGCCTCTAATAGTTTACATCTACCAGTATGCATATGAATCTGTCTCTCTCACCTCGTATGGCAGTGAGGTTTATATAGAGTGTACCTTCGAATCTCCTTCGTTGGATGCACTTGAGCCTTCTTCGGGTAGTCGTTGGATCTTAACAGTTAGATCCGTTGAGCGATAGACTTCTACTAATTTTGACTAGTAGAGGACTCCTAAGATAACCTTTAGGTTATGCGATGATTATCCCTTCGATAATGATTAGCCGCAGCCGTCAATTTGAGTCTGCCATCATTAGGGTAATTAACCTAATTCATAAGTTGAATTAGGGCGTGCTTGTAGCTGAATAAGTTTTCTTCCTCAGCAAGCCATCTTCTGGATCCGGTTCACTCGGGAGCGAGTCGATTCCCTCTGTCTCGACCGGGGTCGAGGGTCGAACCAGGTATGAACCCAGTTCGATCATATTTTCTCCATATCATATACAATGCACAAGCAAAGATAAATCAAAACTGTGCATATGGTATTTATACAATGCATAAGTAAAGAATAGATCAATAGCAGAAGTTAAAGGATAAGAGCAATGTACTGGTTACGAGATTTTGATTTGGTTTTAACTCACTTTCAACAATGTTAATCACTTTATTGACAGGAGGGGCTTGAACTGGCTTCGCAGCTAAAGCAACTCGATGACTTGGTTTATGAGGGCAAAGACAGACAGGGTGTCCTTTTTGATGGCAGTAAAAACAAACAAGTTCTCTCTGTCCTACAGGTTGCACTATCTCTAAAGATCTTTGATTCATTGGCCTCGGGTCTGCAGCAATTTGATCGAGGTTTGCATTCCCAACACTTTGTCCCACAGTCCATGGCTGATAAGTCGAGGTGGAATACGGTGCAGGCCTAGTGAACTTTTTGTCAGTCCTTTTAGCATAGCTAGGACTTCTACTGGGGAGGGACTTCTGGTGACCTAACTTCACTTTTCCAACGTCGAGCACAGTAGCAAGATTAGGGTTTGCCTGGGCAGCAGCACGGGTCTCATTGTGCATGGCCATTATCCCAGTCAAGATTCGGTTGAACTGTGCACTCTGCTGTTGCAACATTTCCCCCATAAGATTAATGATTTCTTGGTAGTTGACCACTGGAGGAGCACCGGATAGGTTACCGGTCGCTTGACCTTTTGGAGGGTTCTGGGCTTCAACACTGCCAAAGGACACTCCAGCTTTAGGAACAACTTTCTTTCCATTCCGACTTGAGGAAGCACCACTATTCCTTCTTCCGATCATTCTGACAAACCAATCGAAAGTCAAAAATCTACGAGAAAATGTCCAAATTCAAAATCAGACTTCTAACATGTCAAACATACTTGATTTCAACTGCACATGCCATTAAAATCCAAACAATGCATCAAAATCAATATATTCCCAAAACAGCAAAATTTGCCCTGCTTGAAAAACAACCTTAAAGGGACCACTTTCTCTATTTCAATCCCATTTCAAACACTTCCAACTTCATGTTTGGCTCAGGGGAAAAGGTTATCTAGGGCTCCTAAGGTTTCAAGATTCTCAAGAGGCTTCAACAACAACTTACAACCTTCATTGATCAACAACACAAGGTAGTCTACATTCTTACTTCTTTTCTTGCAAATGCCATTTACCAACTTCTTGGTTTTCTTCAAAACTGAGAAATGCTTATTGTTCTTGGTTAAAACATGTTTAGGGGTGTTTAGAAATATGTTCCAACCATTTTTCACAAAATGCCAAGCTTCAACTAAAAGATTTCCCACACTTTGCACCAATTTCACTATTTACTTCAACAAACTCCCACATTGCAAACACTTGTCCCACTTTCAAACCAAATAGAATTTTGACCTCAAACCACTTCCTACATGACTGTTTCAATATGAGGAAGCTGGTCCCACACTTTGTTCGGTCAAATTCCAACTTTCCAAACATCACAGAACCATACCCACAAGAGGATTCCTTCTTCCAAAGTTGCTGAATTTTTACTTCTACACATCAAAATTGACTGATTTTCACCAAACAAACCATCCCAGCATGTTTATCCAAGTCTTATGAACACACTAGAATGTTCGAATCCAAATTTTGACAAAATCGATTTTTTTTGAAAAATTACGAAAATGCCCTTCTTGCAAAAATTTTTCCAAACTCCAAGGATTTCAATGGATCTTCTCCAAAAAAACCTTCTTAGCATGTTAAACCAACTCTTATACACATGCTAACATGTCCAAATCGCAATTTCCATCGAAAACAAACTTTTCCAAGAATTTACCAAAATGCCCCTCTTCACCAAATATTGCATTACTTAACTTCCTTTTCTCATGCAATGCAAAACTCAACATGACTCTTCAAATTCCCTTCAAACCAACACAAAGAAAACACCTAGGGGTTAGGAGAGGTAGAGGTGAAGATCAAAGTACTATTCCTATGTCATAAGCAAAGATAATACATGAATAAGGAGGCAACAATCCAAACTCCAAATGAGGTTTAAGATTAGGATGAAGATGATGATGCGGAGGATCAGGAGATTCAGTAGGATGAGGAGGAAACTATTTCAGCTCAACAGTTTTGAGGATGGAGGCACACATATACAATATAGAAGATCGATTGACATGGTTGGAGGAAAATCTCGAGCTATGAGAGATCAGTTCGATTCTCAGGAACAATTTCCTAAACATATAGCACTAGGATTGTCATCGATTCTATGGTTGGAGGAAGAGCGATCAGCTTCACTACCAGGGATATCATAGGGGCTTTGCAACGCAGCTAGGTCAGAAGATGAGGGTGACATCGCTGAGGGTGCAGATGACACAGAGGATGATGGTGGTGATGATGACCATCATGATGATGGGGATGAGCACGGAGATGATAATGATGATGACCATTACGGGGTTCCAACTCAAGGTGAGGATAATATTATTGATCAGGGAGGTGAGGATCATAGAGATGAGGATCGAGGTCAGGATGAGATTCCTAGACACGAGGAGATTCCTACACCACAGTTCTTCAAGGTTGGAGGTCCATTACATACGACTTCTGAGGCTCCAGGTGTGGCTTCTAATTAGTCATCGCTCCATTCTATACTAGAGATGATAGAGTCCTATGTGTATACCTTGGAAGGGAGATTTGCACGACTGCAGAATGAGTTCAGGTTCTAGGAGGGTCCAGACAAATCACCGGAGTCGATCATAATGCTAGGAGTTTCCTTTTATGCTTCACAGATGTATTTTCTTTCAAACTTGTAAACCTAAGTGATTAGTGAAATTCAGTTTCTTTCACTTATGTTATTGTACATTATGCATTTTATTTTGTTGTATTTGTAATTGTTAATGTTTAGTTATGACTTATAACTCATGACGACTACTCACGACCATTCCTCCCAACAACAACACCCAACTAAAACTCATACGACGACACACGACTCAAACTCATGACAACACACGACTCAACACACTTACACAATACTTAAAACCGACTAGTTAACTCTAACCATGACTACAACCCAAGTACAAGTCATAAACTTTAATTATTGTGCATTATTCAAACTTGGTATATTATGCTTCATTTGTTCAAGTTTCTAATCCAAGTTTTCTATTATTCACTTCTAAGAAAATTTGAGTCACTTCTGGATCTATGACTCAAGGATGCTTTCATTACTGTGTTCTATGATTATGATTGTCCGAAAACTTGGGCTCTGATACCATCTGTCACATCCCGCCCAAATACACCTAGCCTATACCCTATCTGGGGTTACCCGGGGAGTGATCCACAGCCCAAAAGATCAAGTTTAGGAACGATCATATCCATTTAGCACAATAACATAATCAAAAGCAAGAACAAATCATTGTATTCTAATAACTTAATATTAAAAGTCAAGAAAGGATCACAAAAGGATCACTAAAGAATATCAGAGTGCGGAATAACAAGATACCAAATCAAAAGACAACTGTAGAGTATAGCGGAAATATACCCCACAACATATGCGGAAGGTATATCGAAATCTAAAGGAAGCTCTAAGCTAATACAAGTAAAATAAAAGTCTAGAAGAAACAAGAGAATCTAATCCACATCTTCAGTCGGCTCTTCTTCTTCTTTAGTCTTCATCTTCTTCACTTTAGGGTCATGCTCTTGAAGCTTTAGATCAGCATCTAGTGCACGATCCCATCGACGAATAAGATGATGCCAGCTGCCATCAATAGGAGTTGCCAGTGCAGCCCAAATCCGAGTGTTGGCTGCCTCGCTATTCATTACCTTGTCCAAGGACATCCGGAGCTGTACCATGTACGGAAAGGTCCTCCGTACTGGGGCACGGGTTCTCTTTCATACCTGCAACGTCATCTAAAAACAAGTCCACAAGTCCCCCGAAGGGTAAGCTCAAAAGAACTTAGCAAGTAAACCAAACACAATAAGCATCTTCACATGTATTCACAAACAAACATATATGCAATGATATGAAACAATAAATACAATATGCTTCTAACTCTATATATGTATGCTGGTCTCTATTAGCAGACATGCTTTAAGTCATAGCACCATACTTCTTTGAGTAGGTCTCAATCACACATCATCGGTTGGCAAAGGGTCCTTCATCCATCTTGGACAATCCATGGCTGGGGGTTAAGTCACCGCTCTCTCACATAACCGTTTGGTCTAAGTATTGGCGCATGTCAGGGTAAAGCCTAGCCCAATGCAAGTCTTCTACTTAGTCATATCAACTCAGATCCAAATACGTCCATTCCTCGCCCCTGGCGATCCTTTCCGGTATCCTTCACACTAGAGTCAGCGTATCCTATGGCTACAACCAACTCGGACTACGGATTCATCAACCCTATAGGTCATCCACATATAGTAAACGGGAAGCTCTCATGTCTTCTCACGGGTTGGTTACCGGTCTTGAACGCCCATGAGCCCAAGTCTATCCATATGCAACCCTACCCATTAATGGCCCCCACAATGTGATTCATGTCCCCTCACGGGTTGGTTACCGGTCTTCAGCGCCCATGAATCCCCATTGCTACCACGGGTCGTTCGGTCTCAATACCCTTCCGAATCGGGTTTGATATAACAGGGAATATCTGTCACATCCACCCAGCCAGTACCCCATTTGGAATACCCGGGATGTGATCCACAGTCCAAGGATCAATGATCTGAGGTCCATGCCTCCCACATACACGGTAACACAATCATGAACAGTAATAATCAATGGTAAAAACAGCTAATACCAAGTATCATGAATAAGATAAGAGTAACTAAATCAGAGTGCAGAATATAGATAATAATAAAGTGTGATCAAAATCATAAAGGGTGAGAAGGTGTGGTAGTCACCCTCTCAGAGCAGCGGAAAAGAAATAAATCAAGTTAGTTACATATCCGAATACCACCAGAATAATTCAAAGACAAGTTAATTACAATATCCAAGGTTCCACAAATACACCAGGGGAATGGGGCACTATGCTAGGGTTTCTTCTATACTAATGGTAGTCTCCTCAACAGGACGGATGAAGTAAACGCAGCGCTGCCGCTCCCGCACACGTGGGGCTAACCCCGGTGCGCATAGTAATCCTCCTCGGCTCCAATATACGGATCCTCACCGACGCCACTACCCGGAGGGTAGTATGTGGAATCATAGTCCGCCTCATAGGAGGTGCCATCGTAATCTTTGGTACCTGGAATGTAATCTAAAACATTTGCACAAAAAGGAATGAGTTCGAAGAACTCAAAGAAGGAAGTTATTCCATAATTAGAAATCATACACATTCGGAACATATAATAATGCAATGTGATATGGAACATATGATGCAGATATGAGCCTAACTTTATGAATGCTGGTCTCTAAGGTAGACATGCTTTAAGTCATAGCACCGTACTTCTCTGGGTCGTCAGTCACTCTCCCATTTCCATATCTTGGGAATGCCCGGGGAAGATCGGTAAAGTCATCAAAAAGCCGTGGTAAGGGGATCAGTCACCGCTCTCTCACATCACCATTTGGTCAAGTACTGGCGCATGTCACAGTAAGGCCTAGCCCAATGCAAGTCATCTACTCAGTCGGTCAAGTCAGATTCAGATACGTCCATTCCTCGCCCCCGGCGATCCTTTCCGGTATCCTTCACACTAGAGTCAGCTAAATCCCGGATTTCGGACTCATCAACCCTATTGGTCATCCACATATAGTAAACGGGAAGCTCTCACGTTTAAATTGGGCAGCCTGCTGTTGCATCATGGTGGTCATGACGCTGGCGATATCTCTAAAGCTTCCGATATCGGGGGCACCAGGAATGCCATTCGTGGTGTGGCTATCGTCCTGTGTCTGCTGATCAGAGCCCCCAGCAGGGGTTTCTTCGTTTCCATTGCTTCCGGATCCAACGAAACAATTTCTATGTAAGACCATTCTGCAAGGATCAAAGATAAGGATACCAAAATTTCAATTTTGACAAAGACAACTTGGCCAACGAATGGGATAACCAAATCATGGTTAGAATTATCAATATAACAGTAAAATAAATCAGCATTGATCAAAATCCAAAGGAAATGAGTCAAAGAATCAAAAACTCCCAAAAAAACCCAATGTAGAAAAATGGAGAATTTTGGTCGATGGTATCGACCAAAATGATCGACCAAAATAAATTCTGCGTGAAAATCAGATTTAAAGGGCCCACTTCTCATTTCATTTTCATTTCTCACTCAACCATTTCGAGTTTAGCTCTGGAGAAAGCGATTTTCTAGGGTTTTCAAAAGTGCTAGGACTTGATTCAAGGCTTCAATCATTCTTGATAATCTCACTTGATCATCTACACAAGTAAGTTCTCTTTCTTTTTCTCTTTTCTTGTAAACTTCATTCACCATTGTTGTGTTCTTTTATAAAACTGAGTAATACTTTTAGCTAATGGTTAGAATCATACATATAAATGATTAGAAACATGTTTTCATAGTTTTTCAAGTAAGATTAAGTTCCAAACACAAGATTGCATCTATTTTGGTTACCAAAACACTATTCATTTCACAAAAACTCAACTTTACAAGCACTTGTCTCATTTTCAAACCAAAAGGAATTTTGACATGAAACAAATTTCTACAACACTGATCTACTAGGGGAAAAGTATTCCCACTCTCCATTCGGTCAAATTCCAATTTTTCAAAAATCACAAATGCAAGCCAAAAGAGGGATTTTGCTCTCTCTTACTTGCTGAATTTTCACTTTGAATATGCCAAAAAGATGGATTTTCACCAAATAAAGTATTCTAGAATGCTTGTATAGGTCTTATGCATATGTTAGAATGATCAAATCAAAATTTCACCAAAAATCGAATTTTCTGAAAATTTACGAAAATGCCCTTCATCTAACAATCATACACTGAGACTAATCCAAATGAGTTTCTTTCCTTGTTTCAACAGATACACCATGCCTAGAGGAGGGAGACGAGTAGACAGGGGTAGAGGACTTGTTCCCCGGGCTGAGGTCATAGATGAGGAGCATTTCTATACGAACATTATTTCCATGATATACCGATCGAGCACGGACGATTGGTGGATGTGGATGATTTAGAGGTATTTCGCATCCGAGAGAGATTAGAGGCTATGGATTGGCTTCACTTATACACTACGGCACAACCAGTCTACCCAGATTTTATCAGATACTTCTATAGTAATCTGACTTACCGTATAGAGGATGATTCGAGGGATGGTTCTAGGATTGTCATAGATTCCATGGTCGGAGGTAGAGAGATCAGTTTCACTACGAGGACACTGGCTCGCACCTTAGATGTACCGATTGTACGAGATTCCCGTTGGTGGATTCCCACTGGTACAGATATCACAGAGGTGCTTCTTCCTTATGAGGTATACGAGGTGTGCATGACTCTATGGGATGACATTGACTGTTATATGCCCCGGTGTGGTACTGAAATGCGTCCTTCAGCTAGAGTTATCGCTTGCATCGTCGGGCGAAACATCCTTTCGAAGGCAGGGCATCATAGCAAAGTGTCGGTGATGGAGGCACTGATCATTTATAGTATGTATACTGGAGTACAAATCGATTTAGCATACATCATGCAATATGTCATGATTGATCGGATCGAGTTTCCTGGGGATAGGAACTTGTCTTTCGGTCGACTCTTGACTCGTATCTTTGAGTACTTTGGTGTGGACTTGGAGCATACAACTACGATTCAGGGTCGAGATTTAGGTGAGCCCATTTGTACATGGTTGATAAGGAAGATGGGGCTCCAAGATGCAGTCAGATCAGAGGATGAGGACGATATCGATGATGCATCAAGAGATGACGACTCAGAGGATGATAGTATTGATGATGATGATGGTGGTGACGATGATGAGCATAGTGAGGATGATGATCAGGGTCATGATGAGGCTCCAAGGCATGAGGAGGTTCCCGCTCCACGATTTACTGAGGTCGGAGGCCCATCACGCACGACTTCTGAGGCTCCAGATGTGGCTTCTCATCAGTCGTCGATTTACTCTATTCTTGAGAGGATCGAGGCTCGGCGGGGAGAGGATGGAGTTACACATGTGCACCCTCAGTGAGAGGTTTGCACGACTGGAAGAGGAGTTCAGATCTAGGAGGGATCAGACAGATCGCAGGAGTCGTTCACCTACATAGACATCACAAGGAATTTTCTTTTATGTCATTATGGATGTATTTTTCTTTTTTAGACTTGTAAAAATTTCCCTATGAAATCAATGAAGTTCAGTTGTTTTGTCTATATTATTGTGTCTTATTCATGGGTTAAATTATGTTTCAATATTTTGGTTTCTAGTCCAGGTTATCTATTATTCACTTCTAGGAGCACTTGAGTAACTTCCGGATCTGTGACTTGGAATATTCCGTCACCGTTTCTGTGGTCGGGGTTCCACTTGATCTTGGGCTCTGATACCAATCTGTCACATCCACCCAGCCGGTACCCCATTTGGAATACCCGGGATGTGATCCACAGTCCAAGGATCAATGATCTGAGGTCCATGCCTCCCACATACACGGTAACACAATCATGAACAGTAATAATCAATGGTAAAAACAGCTAATACCAAGTATCATGAATAAGATAAGAGTAACTAAATCAGAGTGCGGAATATAGATAATAATAAAGTGTGATCAAAATCATAAAGGGTGAGAAGGTGTGGTAGTCACCCTCTCAGAGCAGCGGAAAAAAGTAAATCAAGTTAGTTACATATCCGAATACCACCAGAATAATTCAAAGACAAGTTAATTACAATATCCAAGGTTCCACAAATACACTAGGGGAATGGGGCACTATGCTAGGGTTTCTTCTATACTAATGGTAGTCTCCTCAACAGTACGGATGAAGTAAACCCAGCGCTGCCGCTCCCGCACAACTGTGGGGCTAACCCTGGTGCGGATAGTAATCCTCCTCGGCTCCAATATACGGATCGTCACCGATGCCACTACCCGGAGGGTAGTATGTGGAATCATAGTCCGCCTCATAGGAGGTGCCATCGTAATCTTCGGTACCTGGAATGTAATCTAAAACATTTGCACAAAAAGGAATGAGTTCGAAGAACTCAGCAAGGAAGTTATTCCATAGTTAGAAATCATACACATTCAGAACATATAATAATGCAATGTGATATGGAACATATGATGCAGATATGAGCCTAACTTTATGAATGCTGGTCTCTAAGGTAGACATGCTTTAAGTCATAGCACCGTACTTCTCTGGGTCGTCAGTCACTCTCCCATTTCCATATCTTGGGAATGCCCGGGGAAGATCGGTAAAGTCATCAAAAAGCCGTGGTAAGGGGATCAGTCACCGCTCTCTCACATCACCATTTGGTCAAGTATTGGCGCATGTCACAGTAAAGCCTAGCCCAATGCAAGTCATCTACTCAGTCGGTCAAGTCAGATTCAGATACGTCCATTCCTCGCCCCCGGCGATCCTTTCCGGTATCCTTCACACTAGAGTCAGCGAAATCCCGGATTTCGGACTCATCAACCCTATTGGTCATCCACATATAGTAAACGGGAAGCTCTCACGTCCTCTCACGGATTGGTTACCGGTCTTGAGCGCCCGTGAGCCCAAGTCTATCCATATGCAACTCTACCAATAAATGGCCCCTACCGAATTGGCTACCGGTCTAGAGCGCCCATCCAACCATACACTACCACGGGTTGTTCGGTCTCAATGCCCTTCCGATTCGGGTCTGACACGACCAGGATGAACCTAGCCACACAACTAGACAATCCTATGTATGTCATCCAATAACTCGGGAGAGTGTCGATAGCCACCATCGGAGAACATCCCATACTATTCCCTCCGATGCCCAAGGACAAAAGTGTCAGTAGGACACCCCCAAATCCCAAGTCATACATAAGCAATCACACATCAAATCTCATCATTTCTCATGCATCCAATGCATATTCACAATAGTAATCAAATCATGATATTGAAACGAATCATTATAATCATAAGCAAATCAAAATGATAAAGTAACCCAACAAAGTATAAAGATTTAAATTCTACTGTTCTAACACATGTGTAACAGTCTCATAATGATTGAAAGGAAATTTAGGGATCTTATTCTTTAAATAAAGCACAGTTCAATATTTGATGACTTAATATGTTTATGGATATAACCATCCTTACCTTGGATGAGTTGATGATGAATTGAGAATACCAAGAATAGTCCAATAGAATTGTTAAGGCCCTTAACAAACATCAATAATAAGTTAGAAAAGAAGTCGGGAAGATCGGATGTCATTTGAGTCAAAATCGACCAAGGTTCTGTCGTCAAGCAACAACTTTGGTCGATGGTCTTGGTCGATGGTATCGACCAAAATTGTCCTAGGGCAGAATAGTGGATTTTGGGGATTTTTGTCCGAAATGAGTCTTCCGGTGTTCGGATCAATCTGAAACTTGGA
This sequence comes from Hakea prostrata, assembly GCF_041222555.1. Classification (NCBI taxonomy): domain Eukaryota; kingdom Viridiplantae; phylum Streptophyta; class Magnoliopsida; order Proteales; family Proteaceae; genus Hakea; species Hakea prostrata. The sequence goes on from NW_028291146.1 coordinate 369,527, forward strand.
GGCATACTTAACAACAGTAGTAGGACACTATAAATCAAGGAATTAACCCAATCCAATGGTCCAATTAAAAGGCCCCAATTTGAGCTATCAAGTTCAAGTGATAAACATCATGGCATGAGTTGGAATTGATTGCATTGATGAGGAATAGCATGCAATAGCTAGAGAAACTAATAGAAATTCGATTGGAATCATATGGCAATGTTAAACATGAACATAATACACTCTATAGCTTAGTTTGATATCAAATGGTATGATGTTAATAGGTAAATCATGGAATACATATGCTAGGCATGAGATATAAGCATTAGCATCAATGAATGGCTAAGGGAATCATGGATTGAGCATGAGTAGGCACTTGGAGTGGTGGTTGCAAGGTTGCAGCACCATTCCAAATGTCCCATCAGCAAGATGACAATAGAAAAGAGTAGAAAAGGGTAGGGTAGAGAGTGGAATGAAGAGTCATACCTTAGTGTGGAAGATGAAGACAAGAATCAATGATAAACTAAGTGTCTTTGATGAGATACCCTTCACACTAACCAAGGAGCTGCTTTGGAAAGCTCTCCCCACGTTCCCAGGTGAGAAAAATGATTGCAAAAGGCTCAAGGCTCGAGGTCATATTAAATAGAAAAGGAATATTCCATGGAATCATTAACTTGGTAGACTGGGACATTTTGGTCGATGGTATCGACCAAAATGATTGACCAAAATATTTTCAGCAGAAAACTCAGGTTTAGAACAAAAACTTCAAGTAGGGATTTGAAAGGCTATACAAGGTCAAATTGAGTGAGGTTTTCTTCCACAATTCAATCAAGAAGTCTAGTTTCGGGGAATACCTTTGGATCGTGCACAGGAGGTCATTTGATACATCAACCATATTAATCTCCTCCGATGCCCAGACTTTCCTTAAACACCGACAATGCATTTAAGCAAGGGGTATCATTTTCAATGTCCATGGGCTCGGTCTCCGAATCATGATCATCAATCAGAATGGTCCCTAAATCTCTTCTTCCACCGCTTCGGGTCCTCGGACCTGAATACAACATGGATCCGGGTCAGGGTCAAGGTTAGAATAGGGCTGGATATTACAATATCCTAGCCAAACACTGCTAGAGAAGTCCTAGGTATGACAACCAATAATCCGGGAAAGTGTCAAAGGGCAACATTGGAAATATCCCATACTATCCCCAATGATGTCCAAGGATAGAAATGTCAAAAGGACATTCCCCAATCCCAAATCATACCTAAACAATCACAATCATAATTCAGTCATATCATCCACGACAGATATCTCATTAAATAGAAGAGTATAATAAGACAAGATTAAATGAATAAGAAACATACATGAATAAGTATTCATTCATGATCAAGTACATAAAGTAAATAAGGAAATAAGATCCTACTGTACTTACAGCATTCATATCATAATGGAAACTAGAGATGAACTAGAGATGATGAGATCTCATTCTAGTACATGAACACAGTAAATCAAGAGTAAGAATGATCATAGAGATGCATCTAATATGCTAGAAGAAATCAAAATAAGAACATGATCATAGTTTAAGAAGAAATCATGAAAATCATGTAGAGAATGAATATGAAATCATAGCATATAGAATGAGAAGAGATTGTAGAAGATATGATTGTTGAGATGCAATATTTTCCTCATAATCTCAGATCAGAGAAGAGAATGATCATAGTAAGAATGAATCAATAGCATAATAGATTGAATACTAACCTTTGATTGAAGAACAAGAGAGAGAAAGCTTGAGAGTTGAATGTAGATCTTCTTCTACACCAAAGGAGGCTTCGAGATGAGTTTCCTTCGTTCTCTAGGTGTTTTGGAGGCTAGGGATACTAAAACCACGAAGTTATGAGGTATATATAGCAATAAGGACCTAAACAAAAGATTTTGCTCGAATTCTATTTCTGCGGGTTGATTGGCTGGGTTAAATGGCCCATTCGACCCAGCCAGTCGACCCAGGCTGATAGCAAAGCCTAAAACAAGGATTTGAGGGCCTTTCTCTAATCGGAATCAAACAAAACTTTCTACACAACAACTATAACTTACCTAGCATAGGAAAATGGCTTTAAATCATATATAACCATGCTCTAAGGTCATCAACCAATCTTCTCTTCATCAAGGTGCATTCTCTTTTCTAAATCAACCAAGCTCTTCAAGTAAGGAATTCCATCATCAATTTTCTATGGGTTTTCGAATCTATACTAAGGGAGAGGTCCGACTTGACTTCCTAGGACCTTCTAAGCATATCAACACCATACTCAAGGTCCAACTTCAAGGTCAAACATCAAACAAGTTCTTCTTCATCAAAACAAATAGGGTGTCTAATTTAGGTTTTGAGATGGATTTCACAATTACCCTAAGGATGGCAAACACAACTTGGCGGCTGTCACTTATCATTATTGAAGGGATAATCATTGAATAACCATGAGGTTATCTCAGGAGTCCTCTACTAGTTCAAACTTGTAGAAGTCTATCGCTCAACGGATCTAACTGTTAGGATCCAACGATTATCCGAAGAAGGCTCAAATGCATCCAACGAAGAAGATTGGAAGGTACACTCTATATAAACCTTACTTACCTACGAGGTGAGAAGGACTCAGATCCATATACACACTGGTAGACGTAAACTATCAGAGGTTTACGATCTAGATCACTTTCCTAGTTTTTCATTCCTTAGCTTTGTGCGTCTAACAGAGCCGTTTGTGATTAAGTTCATCAATTGACTTAGCCTTCGGAGATGGAGTCCCGACCCCAGCAGTCGGGCCACATCTGACGCTTTTGTTTTGTAGGTCATCCCAAGGAGATCTAAGGGCTGAGCAGATATTGGATGCATCATTTGGCACCGTCTGTGGGAAAGAGACTATAAAGCTATGGTGACTAGATCGGTAGCAGCCGCAGCCGCTGCTGCACAACGTGATATTGGTGTTCAAATTCCTTGAGAGAATAATCCAGATATTCCCCAGGGAAGTGTACCTCCTCTTGAGGTAGATGGTGGTCAAGGAGGACATGATCCTCCGAGGACATTCCAAGATCAATTGAATCAGTTAAAGATTCAACTTTTGGAGGTTGAGCCAAGCACTCCGTGTGCTAACCAGACGAGTGGTATTACCACAAGAACCTGATCATCGCGATTTAGGGAGGCGTGTATTGCCACGGGATCAAAGATTGACTGAAGATCGGAATATCGGTAAGAACTTTCACGAAGGTGACCGAGGGCCTAGGAGAATTGACGATCAACCTAGGCGGGACGGTCGGTTTGACAGACCACGGAAAGTACGACCGATTCAAATACAAGGATGGATACAGGAGTGAGGACTCACTCACTGACTGTTAGACAAACCGTTCTTGATGATCGAGCAGTTCGCGATGAGCGGAATGTTCGTGACGGAAGGGCCGTTCGTGATGATCGGATAGCTCGTGATGATCGTGTTGTTCGAGGTCGTGATCATAATGCATAAGATCACTCGACTCATATTGGTCAAGAATTGGCCAATATCAAACAAAAACTAGGACAATTGGCTAGAGGAAGAATAACTGAGGATATTTATTCAGTTATTCGGAAAACCCCCTTTGCCGAGCCAATTGCGGGATAACAGTTTCCCCACAACTTTCGTTTGCTTACCTTTTCTACATTCAATGGCTCCGAAGATCCTACGGCCCACATCGGCTATTATCAGCAGACCATGGCAGTTGCAGGTAATTCTGAATAAATTCTCTGCAGGGTTTTTGGTTCATCTTTAACCGGAGCAGCACAAAAGTGGTTTTCGAACCTCCCATCTAAAAGGATCCTAAACTTTGATGAATTGGCACGCAAATTCATAGGGCAATTCCAAGAGTGGAATTCAAGTCAAGAATACAGAAGAAACCTTGTATACCATCAGACAAGGAAAGAGCAAATCGATCATAGAGTATCTGAAAAGATTCAATAGAGTAACAATGGAGATAGAGAATTTGGATGAGCAAGTAGCTAAAACTACTCTATTCACTGGACTCACTAACTGAAGATTCCTGGAGCTATTACTACAGGATATGCCTACAACTTATGTTGTGTTGGTACAGAGATACCAAAAGCAGGCTGAAGTCATGGAGATCTTAGATGCGCGCCAAGGAGATAACAAAGCCTCCACTAAAGAACAGAAGGCTCCTGAGCAAAAGCAGAATGTTCGAGATCGGGTTGGAAAGCCTCAGGCTTGGCGGCAGAGATCTCCCGGTAAAGGTGAGTATACTCCATTGAATGCTCCTCGGGCTGATATTCTGAATATCATCAAAAGGCGAAATATTTTGAAGTGGCCACCAAAAATTCTTCTGAAGCCTGGAGAGCAGCAGGATCGAGAAAAATATTGTCGATTCCACAAGGATTATGGTCATTATACTAATTACTGTCATCATTTAAAGGCAGATATTGAGAGATTAATATCTCAGGGACATTTGTCCAATTTTGTTAGTAGAAGAAGGGAGGAGCCACGTGAGGCTGCCCCTAAAATAGATTGTTCGGTTAGTTCAGAACGACCGAAGGAGGCTCTGAAGTCTAAAAAAGGTATGGAAGTGATTGATGCTACTCGGTCACCGATCCTTACAATTTATGAGGCCCAGAACCCTAATCACTCTGGAGGTTAAAAACAAAATCTAAATTTGTTGGAACCGGAGAGACGCAAAAGCGGAAGAGGCCAAATGGTGAAGATTCTATCACCTTTGGCGAGGAGGATGAAAGAGGCATTTGACTATCTCATGATGATGCCATAGTCATCAAGGTAGAGATTGCGCGCTGGGAGGTACATAGAGTTTTAGTTGATACAGGGTCTGCAGCTAACCTAATTTCTTTTGAAGTGTATCAAAAGCTGAAGGTGGATGAGGATTTGATGGAACCGTCATCCACGCATTTATATGGCTTTGCAGGATCGTCCGCAATAGCGGAAGGATCTGTCCAGTTGGATTTATCTATTGGAAGTTTTCCCAAGGAGACTACCGTTCGAATCAATTTTTTGGTGGTTCGGGAACTTCCAGCTTATAATGTTATCCTTGGACGGCCATCGTTGTCCAAGATTGGTGCTATTGTTTCGACGAAACACCTGAAGATAAAATTCCCGACGGACATGGGAATTGGTCAAGTTTACTCTTATAAGAGGATCTCTCGGCAATGTTATGTTGCCTACTTAAAGGACAAGGAGGGCCCGAAGAAGGTGACAGCCCTGCCTGTGAAACCCGACCCTAACCTTAACCCGGATACTCTTTGATTGTAGGTCCGAAGACCCGAAGTAGAAGTGAAAGTCAAATATGGGCCATATTGGTAGATGATGTAGTGTTCGACTCCGAACCTATGGAGATTGAAGATGATGCCCCATACTTGAAGTCATTGTTGGATATAGAGAAGAGACTGCACCTTGATGAAGAGAAGATTAGTTGATGACCTTAGAGCTTGGTGGGATATGATTTAAAGCCATTTTTCCATGCTAGGTATGTTATAGAATATGTGTTTAAAGTTTCGTTTGATTCCGAGTAGTGGAAGAACCTCAAATCCCTATTTTTGGCTTTGCTGACAGCCTGGGTTGAGTGCTTGGGTCGACTGCCCAATGCTACCCAGCCAATCGACCCAGAGTTGCTAAACTCGAACATAATCTTCTGTTTTGAGAATCTTGCTATATATACCCCATGACTTTGTGATTTTAGTATCCCTACCCTCCATAACACTTAGAGAACAAAGGGAAACCATCTCCAAGCCTCCAAGAGTGAAGAAGAAGACATAATCTTGCAATCTTGCAAACTCTCTCTCTTGTTCTTCAATTAAAGGTTAGTAATCTATCTTTTATGTTAATGATTTATTCTTTCTATGATCACTCTCATCTCTGAACTGAGATTATGATAAAGATGCTGCAACCTTGTAGTCATATCTTTACAATCTATTTTCATTCTCTTGTACTATGATCATCTCATTCATTCTTGACATGATTCTTTAGATTTCTGCTTAAACTATGATAATATTTCCTATTTTGATTCATTCTAGCATTATAGATGCTTCTCTATGATAATTCATACCTCTGATCTACTGTGTTCTTGTACTAGAATGAAATCTAATCATCTCTAGTTCATCTCTTTCATTCATAGCATGTTTCCAATGAAAACTATGATTTTTAACTATGATTCTAAATTAGTAAGTAATGGTTTTAATGGTGGTTTGATGTCTAAATTATGCTTTTTAGTCTTAGACTACTGTGTTAGACATTCTCTCCATGTTTCGTCGCATTCCGGTTTGTGTAGCATAGGTTTCGGATCAAGATTCTATTTTTACTTTCGGATTTTCTCTTGGGTAGACTGCCTGGGTCGACTGGCCAATACTACCCAGCCAATCAACCCGCAACAGCAGAATCTGTTTTCTTCGTCCGATTTGATTCGATTCATGCTTATTCTTTTAGGACTACTTCCTAATGATTGTGTGATGCTATTCTAGGGTTTATTTGCTAACTTTGGATTCATCCTCTTGTCCATCCGGAATATTCTCGGATCTATTTAAGGTAAGGAAAGTTGTTACCATATTAACATAGATTTGCATAGATTTAGTTTCTAATTTGGGAACTACTTAGATTTGCTACTGTTATGTTAGTTTCTATTATGATGTGAATGCTGCAAGTACATTAGGATCTTATTTCCTTATTTACTTTATGTACTTGATTATGTATGAATACTTACTCATTTATGTTTCCTTATTTATTTAATCTTGTCTTATTATACTCTTCATATGATGTGATATTTGTCATGGATGATATGACTAAATTATGATTGTGATTGCTTAGGTATGATTGGGGATTGGGGAATGTCCTTTTGACATTTCTGTCCTTGGACCTCATTGGGAGTAGTATGGGATATTTCCAATGTAGCCCTTTGACGCATTCTCGGATTATTGGTTGTCATACCTAGGACTGGTCTAGCAGTGTTTGACTAGGTTATACCCCTGTTATATCAAACCCGAATCGGAAGGGTATTGAGACCGAACGACCCGTGGTAGCAATGGGGATTTATGGGCGCTCAAGACCGGTAACCAACCTGTGAGGGGACATAAATCACATTGTGGGGGCCATCTATGGGTAGAGTGGCATATGGATAGACTTGGGCTCATGGGCGCTTAAGACCAGTAACCAACCCGTGAGAGGACATGAGAGCTACCCGTTTACTATATGTGGATGACCTATAAGGTTGATGAGTCCGTAGTCTGGGACTATGCTGACTCTAGTGTGAAGGATACTGGAAAGGATCGCCGGGGGCGAGGAATGGACGTATCTGGATTTGAGTTGATATGACCAAGTAGAAGACTTGCATTGGGCTAGGCTTTACCCTGACATGCGCCACTACTTAGACCAAACGGTGATGTGAGAGAGAGGTGACTTAACCCCTAACAAAGGAATGTCCAGGAAGGATGCAAGACCCAACTACCACCGGCAGACCCAAGATGCCAAGATGGCTGAGGGGGAGTGATTGACCTACCCAAAGAAGTATGGTGCTATGACTTAAAGCATGTCTGCCTATAGAGACCAGCATACATAGAGTTAGACTCAAACATACATTGTTGCCTCATATCATATCATCTTATGCTTTGTTTGTGATACTATGTTATTTATGCTATTATGGAATAACTTGCCTTGCTGAGTTTCTATGAAACTCACTCCTTTTTGTACAATATCTTTTGTTAGACTATTCAACAGGTTTTGATGGCTATGAAGCGCAATATGAGGAAGCGCAAGATGAAGAAGCGTACCATACGCAAAGTGCTGGCGACTACGAAGATTACTTTGATGATCCCTCGAGTGGTCTCTCTTGTTACTAGGATTAGCCCTACTGTGGAGTGGGAGCGTCTGAGCATCATCGATGAAGTCTATGTCTATGAGGACATCCTTTATAAAGTAGAAAAGACTCTAGTTTAGTTAGATTATATCTTCTTTCTTGTCTTTAGAAATGGTTGTAATCCCATTTGATTATCAAACTACATTCCGCTGTACTCGTGGAGTGAGATTCCGCCTCACTCTACTTTTGATTTATATATCTATTGGTATCTTTTCCGCACTCTGATGAATATCTCGTTACTTTACCTTGATTCATTTGAAATATTATTGTTAACATTGATTTAGTCTTGTTCTTGATTATATTATTGTGAATGTGGGAGGTTGATTTCTCTAACTACTGGATCTTGTGGACTGTGGATCACACACTCGGGTATGCCAGATAGGGTACCGGCTAGGTGGATGTGACATTGCCTATAGAAGTTGGAGATGATCGGGAAGAAGCAGAAATGCAAAGGCCCGAGCCAGTAGAAAAGTTGGAGCAAGTCCAGCTGTGTACCGAGGATGAGAAAAAGATTACTTATATCGGGTTTGAGCAGCTGGAGGAGTTCAAGGAGGGGTTGAAGTTTTTTCTTCAACAAAATAGTGATGTATTCGCATGGTCTGCCGAAGACATGCCAGGAATTGATCGGGCTGTCACAGAGCATAAACTCTGGATACATCCAAAGGTGAAACCAGTTATCTAGAAGAGGAGAAATTTCTCCATTGAAAAATACAAGGCCGTTCGGGGCGAAGTCGAAAAACTGAAGAATTCTGGTTTCATAGAACCAATTGAATGCCCAACTTGGTTAGCCAACGTGGTAATGGTCAAAAAGTCGAATGGGAAGTGGAGGATGTGTACAGACTATACAGATCTCAACAAGGCTTACCCTAAAGATTGCTATCCATTGCCACAGATTGATCTCTTGATAGATGCGACTACAAGATATGAAACTTTGAGTTTCATGGATGCCTACTCAGGGTATAATCAGATCCTTATGAATAAGAATGATGAAAAGTTTACGGCTTTCATGACTGATCGTGAAAGCTTTTATTACAAAGTCATGCCATTTGGCTTGAAAAATGAAGGAGCTACATATCAGAGGGCCGTCAACAAGATTTTCAAGGACTTAATCGAGAAGAATGTTGAAGCTTATGTTGACGACATGCTAGTAAAGAGCTTTACAAGAGCAAGTCATATCTCAAATTTAACTGAAGTATTCTCAGTGCTGCGAAAATATCAAATGAAGCTGAATCCAGAAAAGTGCACCTTTGGAGTTTCTTCAAGAAAATTTTTGGGCTTCATGGTATCATGGAGAGGTATTGAGGCTAATCCATCTAAAATACAGGCTCTAATCGACATGGAAGCTCCCAAAATTGTTCGTGATGTGCAGTGCTTAACAAGGAGAATTGCCGCTTTGAATCGTTTCATCTCCAAGTCTGGGGAGAAATGTTTACCATTCTTCAAAGCACTCAAAGATTTGAGGGGCAGCAAGGAAGCAAATTGGACTGAAGAGTGCCGAAAGCTTTTGAGGAGTTAAAAGAAGCATTGGGATAGCCACCACTTTTGTCCCGACCGGAGAAGGGGGAAATCTTACAGCTATATCTAGCGGCGTCCCTTTTAGCGGTCAGTGCAGTACTTGTTCGTGAAAAAGATAAGAAACAAAGGCCAATTTACTATGTGAGTCATGTGTTACTTGATGTGGAGACACGATATTTCCCAGATTGAGAAGCAGGCTTTAGCTCTCATGACAACAGAGCCAGGAAGCTACGGCCGTACTTTCAGGCTCATCCAATAGAGGTATTTATGACTTTCCCTCTTAGCAAATTCTCAATAAACCTGATTTGTCTGGAAGGATGGTAGCCTGGTCAGTCGAACTTAGTGAGTTCCAAGTGAGCTTTAAGCCCAGAACGGCAATCAAAGCTCAGGCGTTAGCTGATTTTGTAGTAGAAACTACAGCACCAATGGAGACCACTATTGAAGATCCCATTATACCAACCATTTGGGAAGTATATGTGGATGGAGTAGGAGCTGGAATTCTATTGAAAAGTCCACCAGGATTTATCATTCGATATGCATTGAGATTTGCATTTGAAGCTAGTAATAACGAGGCAGAATATGAAGCCTTGATAGCTGGACTTAGGTTGTCAAAAGCATTGGCAATTGCAGATGTTACTATTTATAGTGACTCTCAACTTATAGTCAACCAAGTCCAACGGGAGTATGGTATTCAAGAGCCTCGCTTGCAGAAGTATCAAGAGATTGTGCAGGCATTCCAAAAAGAATTCAGGAGTTTGAAAGTATGTCAAATTCCGAGGATAGAAAACATAGTGGTAGATGAGCTATCCCGATTAGCCAATGCCAAAGAAAAAAATCTAGACCCTTTGGTCTACATTGAAGAGATAACATTTCAAAGTTATCATGAGAAAGAAATTTTTTATATTGAAGCAGAGCGTTGCTAGATGGATCCGATAGTTGAATATCTGAGAGATGACAAACTACCTGAGGATCCGAAAGAGGCAAGATTGATCAAGATACGATCAACAAGATTTGTCATGCAGAATGGGAGATTATATAACTGGATGGATCCGATAGTTGAATATCTGAGAGATGACAAAATACCTGAGGATCCGAAAGAGGCAAGATTGATTAAGATACGATCAGCAAGATTTGTCATGTAGAATGGGAGATTATACAAAAGATCTTATTCTGGACCCCTTCTGAGATGTTTAGGTCCCGAAGGAGCGGACTCGGCTCTTGCTGAAGTTCATGAAGAAATTTGTGGGGCTCACATGGGTGGACGAGCCCTGGCACACAAGATTCTAAGACTTGGGTTATATTAGCCTAAGATCCAAGAAGCTGCTATGGACTATGTTTGTCGATGTAGCAATTGTCAAATTCATGCTACAGTATCAAAGCGCCCAGTGGAAACCATGACCTCGATTCTAGATCCCATCACTTTCGCGATGTGGGGAATTGATATCATGGGCAAATTCACCAAGGCATCAGGCGGACGGGAATATCTGATAGTAGCAATTGATTACTTCACGAAATGGGTTGGAGCCAGTGCCCTGGCAACAATCACTGGAGAAAAAGTGGAGAAATTTGTACTTGAGTCAATCATATATCGCTTTGGGATTCCAAAGATTATCATCAATGACCATGGCACCCAGTTCAACTGTCAACAATTCGAACAATTTTGTGGAACATACATGATCGAGCATCGTATGTCCTCAGTGGCATACCCCCAGAGCAATGGATAGGTAGAAGTTACTAACCGAATGTTGCTTGAGGGGATAAAGAAAAGACTTGAGGCTGACAAGGCCTTATGGGTCGAAGAACTGCATAATGTACTGTGGGCTTATCGAACTACGGTTCGAACACCCACAGGAGAAACTCCATTCAGGTTAGCATATGGGTCCAAAGCGTTGGCACCTGTGGAGATAATGGCAGGAACATTACGGGACAGAGAGTTCGAAGAAAAAGCAAACGACCAAGGACTGCTTGATAGTCTTGATTTGTTGGACGAAGTTCGGGCAAAGGCAATAGCACGAACTCAACATTATCAAAGAAGGATAGCGTCACATTATAATACCTGAGTAAAGAATCGTCAGTACTTAGCGGGAGACTTGGTGTTGAGAAATACCTTAGCTTCAGATCCACGCCACCAAAGAAAATTGGACCCTTCCTGGGAAGGACCTTATATGGTTGTAATACCAGTCGGTCCAGAAAGAGTTGGATCGTTCGTGGAATGCCAGGCATCTCAAATTTTTTTATCCTTGATGATGATTTCAATTTTGTTCGTGATGTAACCAATTTCAACTCAATCAATGCAATTATTGGTTTTCAACAAATTATATTTTGATTGGGGGGCATCATACACCACAAAATCCAACTACAAGGCATCGGATGAAAAATCCGTGTGGGTCCTTCAACACTTATTGAATTTTTTTGGAATTTCTTAAGTCAAGGCATCGGATGAAAATCCGAGTGAGTTCCTTCCGCAAGGCATCGGTTTGAAACCCGAGTAAGTTCCTTCAAGACTTGTTGAATTTTCGAAATATCCTTAAGTAAAGGCATCGGTTTAAAACCCGAGTGAGTTCCTTCTACAAGGCATCGGTTTAAAACCCGAGTGAGTTCCTTTTTAGACTTATTGTATTTCTCCGGAAATCCTTAAGTAAAGGCACCGGTTTAAAACCCGAGTGAGTTCCTTCTTAGACTTATTGTATTTCTCCGGAAATCCTTAAGTAAAGGCATCGGTTTAAAACCCGAGTGAGTTCCTTCTCAGACTTATTGTATTTCTCCGGAAATCTTTAAGTAAAGACATAGTGACTGGCAAAGTTCAAGATGAAGTTAATTTCTTATTTCTCCAAAAGACCGAAAGAGGCCAACCTTTATATCAAACATACATATGAGATTACAAGAGTTGGGATACAATCTTCAGTCAAAAAAGAAAGTCATCACCGGTGATCATTAAGAAATCATACAAGATCAGCATAGCTTTGCCAGAACAAACACAAGAATCAAGCAGCAGCATGGATTCAATAAAAAGAAGAGGAGAAACGGGGATTACAAAAGCATTTCAATATGTACAAAATCCCTTGCAATTTCATACTCTTTGTCCAGCTTGTCCAGAAGAAGTATGGTCCTCGACCAAACTTGCATTCAAGGCGAGCTCTTCATAATTGAATCCTTTCTAGGGGAGAATAAACAAGAGAATCTTCCAAGTAATGCATAATATCCGAATTAGGAGGCGGAGGATCAGTCTTATTTTTGTTCCAATCAGGAGAAGGAAGACCCAGGTTGGTAAAAACTTCAGGATGGCAAACAGCACTGTAAGGAGTCGTATCAAAATGTGGATCTTTCCTTAGTATCGATTCCCATACTTTGTTCTCACCATCCCTGTACGCCTGCAAGTTATAAGCATTCAGCATGTCAACAAAGGGCTTACTGTGTAAATACTTGAAGATGCAGGCTCTGCGAACGTTAGCTGGAAGGGATTCGGGCAAAGGAATGACAGCTTGCCTTTGAGGTAACGCTTCAGATCCTTTGGCTCCTGACTTTCCAACTTCTCGCTCCAGTTGCCAGATCTTCTCCCTGGCATCATCCAAGTATGAACGAAGACGCTCGATCACCAAATTCTTTTCTCCTGCAACCTCCCAAGCTAGCTTCCTAAGGCGAGCAATTTCAACATCCTTGGCTTTGGAGTCTTCCCGAAGCCTGGAAACCTCATTCCTCAGTCTACTGAGCCTAGAGGCTGCTTCCACTTGATTGTGGAAGTTACCAGTAAGACTCCTGCAAACAACTTCCGAGTTAAACAGGAGAAGAAGATTAACCTTCAGAATCAAAAGATAATGAAGAAAGACTTACATCACCATTGACTTCATAAAGTCCTCGTCTGGAAGTTTGGAAAGAGCTGTGCTCTCAAAAGTCATTGGGGCAGTAGTACACCATTCCAACGCTTTGTCAAACTCGTTTGACACTAACTTAGGCGAAGGATGAGAAGGATGAGCTACATCAAGAGAAGGATGAGCTGCATCACTTGCCAACCGACGATGCTTCCTAGTGGCAAAATCCTCCAACTCCAAAGGAGAGGAAGAGGATGCCAAACAAGCATTAGAGTTGTAAATAGAAGCAGCACCTGCTGGGACCGCACCTTCATCAGACGCCAACATAGTTGCCTCAGATGTCCGAAGGGTCTCCTTCGTGGATGCACGAACGGTCTCTACAATAGGGGCATCAGCAGCGCCATCAGCAACGGAGTGATCAAGATCTTCTTGGGAAGAACAAGCGATCTCTTCAGGCAGAGGAAGCGTAGGAGTGGCATCAGTAGAAACTTTGGGAATCTGATTTGAAGATTCACCAACAGCAGTCGCCTTACGCTTAGAGGATTCACCAGATGAAACCACCTCGTTGGCCCCAACCGCCCGCTGATACTGGAACGATTTTCTTACAGGATTTCGCCCTAATAAGGTTTGGATTGATTCTGGGAGCCACTGTGTACATAGAAAAAGCCGTATCAATACAAAAAAACCAACAACACAAGAAACAAAGGAAAACGCTAGTTCTCTATCAGATATGAACTACTCAGAATACCCATTAAGTAAACCTCAAGTATTACTACTGTGAAGTTTACTCGGGGGGAAGGAGAAGAGATTGATGATAGCAAAAAGCTCACTTGTTCAGAGGCTGATAGAGCTATTGTTGGAGTACGAGGAATACGGATGCAGAAGACGGAATGTCATTTTTGCAAATCTAACTTGCAGATAGCAGGATAGATGGAGAGTACCCTCGAAGGATTTAAATAGCCTCAGGTATTAAGACGACGGTTGAGAGCCAAAGGCAACCTATGGCCCAGATCGAAAAAATGCTTCGAAATCTTCAACAACAAGATCAACGGTCATAGGGAGGCCACGTGGAAAGGCACCTGATATGAGAATACCTCCAACCTTCGCACCACCATTTAAATAATGGTTGTATTACCAATTCATTGAAAACAGTGAATGGTGTACCAAGGCAAGAAAACGTTTGGACTTCTCAGCAAATGAAGGGAAACGTGTGGACTTTGCAATAAATGAAGGAGTAAGGAAGAATAAAGGCTAAGGCATCTTTCCAAAACATCTCTTCATGATATCTTTACAAGATTATCATTCGTCGAGGAATACGAAGTTAAGTGATAGGGATTATCATTTATATTTTGATTTTCAAGACAAGCTTTTGATAGGACACGAGGAAATATTAAGGCAAACATGGAAGAAGTATCTATTCATTAATGAGGAGGATCAATCTTTACAAAAAAAAAAAAAAAAAAGGTAACTCCCTAAGCTTCTTCCTCATTGTTGCCCGAAGGGTCCTGCACATGAGAGCCTTTCTCAGGGTCCTGAGAAGAGCCTTCCTCAGGATTGGCATTATTAGAGTCCTCATCAGCAGCAGCCTGTGACTTTTCCTCTTAGAGTGGCGGTTCATCAACAAGATATTCCTCGTATTTTGGGTCAGCTGGAAAAGGATCATCCTCTTCCCGAGCCCAGTCAGGGAGATCCATTTTTAACTTCCCGAAGACCTCTCTGTGACATACCTCATGAAAGGGAGTTGTATCGAAGGAAGGGATGGATTCAAGAATCTTTTCCCAAACGTCATTCTGCCCCAAGCGGTAATCTTGGATGTTGAAGGCACCCAGCAGTTTGGAGAAAGGTACGCTGTTCAGGTACTTCCGAACACAATCCTTTCAAAGCTCCGGCTTGATATGCTCGGGTTTGCTAGGAACTGCCAGCTTTTGAATATCTTCGTTCTCTGCGCACTTAAGCTCAAGTATGTCACCGAACAATGTTGCAGCTGCTTTCTACTTCTTAGCCTCGCGCTCGGCAGCAACAGTGCGAGCCATTGAAGAGTCGAGGGCCTTATTTAAGGAGTTCATCTCCTCGTCATGCTTTATCTGCAGCTCATTGGCAGCTGCCGTCAGCCGGTCTATCTCGGAATTGGCCTTGGCAAAATTCTCTTCACAGTCTGCCAAGAAGGAGCCGTTGCGGCCAACGCGGCTCAATGCTTCCATGTGCTGATAAAAACTCAACACAACATTCCTAGGGAAGAGGAGATTATCAGAAGAAGTCATAAGAGATTATGAAAAAATCAATGAAAAATCAGGAAGGTCGGTACCTTGTGGACTGCTAACAAGGGCATCATCGTTCAGGGCTTCAAAATCCCGACGATCGGAGGGCAGAAGACTGAGGGAGCTCCATTCTGCAGCTTTCTCATGGTTTTGTGTCACCCTATCAGTTGGCTTCAATGTCCACTGAGGAATGAAGACCTCCTCACAATCTTCAGTATTTCTGGATTTTTTGTGGGAGGAAGCATCAACTGTATCGTGCTTCCTTATGGTTCTAGCGAAGGAGGAGATATTTGACCTCTCCACCATTGGCTTCTTCCCTTTTCCCGAAGCGTCAACCACGGGTTTGATATTCCTGATACCCTTGTAAGAAGGGTCGGGAGAGGGAACAGAAGTCTCTTGATCAGCAGTTAGGGCTCGGGGTGACTGTTGCTCAGCTATCACAACGGCCCTAGCAGCCTTCACCCGAAGATGGTCAGGGTTCATTCTTGGAGGCACTACAAAGAAGAACAATAATAAGAATTACGAAAAGACATATCACTCTTGTAAATTTGAAGGATGATGGTTAGAAGCTCACAATGTGCCAAGCCCCAGTACTGAAGGATGGAGTTGTACTCCACCTCAAGACCATGTATCTCCTGATACCATGGAATGGATTTGATCGTCTTGACTGCCGTTTCATCTTCTTTGGATAAAGGAAGGACCCGGTTACTTTCAGAGTATGAAGTATACTGTTACCAGACGATCGGGAAGTTGAGATCTGACTGAGGCACACGACAGAAAAAGTATCGTTCGCGCCATCCTTTGTGATTAGAAGGGCAAGTTCCTTTGGCAAGAATGCTGCCCCTCCAATCAAGCTCAGTCTTATTACGCTTGGAGAGTACAACCCAGCCGGGAGGATGGGAGATAGAAAGAAGATGAAAGTGCACAAAAAGAGCAAGAGATGGCGTAACGCCAAGTTCAAAACACAAACCCAAGAAGTCGACGATGAGACGCCAGCTATTGGGAAGGAGCATTCCAGGGCAAATGTCCCAGTGATTAAGAATGGCTGAGAACAAAGGATTGAAAAAAGGAAAGCGAACCCCGCTTTCCAGTGCATCTATGTACAGGGAAAACTCGCTCGGAAGGGTCGAATCAACCCTCTCATCAGGATGGGGAGCCCTAATATGATAAGAGGAAGGAAAATCAAAACCCTGGATTGCCGAAAGAAGGGTTTCCTCCTTGTAAGAGGAGGGAACAGAACCAGGTCTGCCATTAGACCTGGAAGTTTGTTTTGACTGCCTAGAAGACTAGGCAGTCACCCTAGGAGTCTTGGAAGATTCAGACTCAGGAAGGGCGGAAGGAGTTTCGTCCTTTCTCTCTAAACTTTTATGGGAAACTTCAGCAAATTCGCGCCAAAGGACAGTTAGGGTTTTATTATCACTATCCGACTGTTCGGAAGGAAGGGAAGCAAAAGCTTCGTTACCACTACTATTACTGACACTGGGTACCAGGGAAGAAGAAACCCTATTATCCTCCATTACTAGTTTCAGTAAGGTACAAAAAAAACTGGAGACAGGAAGTTTAAATTTTGCAAAAGGATCAGCAAACTTACTGATTCAGTGAAGCAAAGGCTTGAGTGTGAGAAGGCGCGAAGCAGACGATGAAGGTTCAAATTCAAGACAAGAAGAATGAAACCTACGAAGACAACGAACCGCTTTTAAGCACCCGCACGAGTGTTCGAGGACCTGAACGATAAATATTGATTCAGCATCAACGGTTAAGATTTGAAGACGTTTTGAAAGTTTGAACTCACGAATCCAAAACAGGTGTTCGGAAACCGTCGCTTGGGTTACGTGAGCCACGATAGATCGCCTGCAAGGAGACGCGTGGCATTGCCCTCACAACGCTCGAGGAAAGGTGACCACAGCATTAAATTTGACGTGACATTTAGTGGAATATGCAGAGACTATTGCCTGACGAAGAACCCAGTTAAAAACCAAGCCCTCGGGATCGACCGAATGCTTGGTACGGGGGGCTCGTGATACGGAGGAAATATGATAGAACCTGATTCTTACTCGGTTTGACCCTCGACGCGGAGGGAATCGACTCGCTTCCTAGCGAGCCGGGTCTAGAAGATAGCTTGATGAGGAAGCAAACTAAATCGGCAAGAGGCACTCCCTAATCCGACTTATGGATTAGGTTAATTACCCTAATGATGGCAGACACAACTTGGTGGCTGTCACTTATCATTATTGAAGGGATAATCATTGAATAACTGTGAGGTTATCTCAGGAGTCCTCTACTAGTTCAAACTAGTAGAAGTCTATCGCTCAACGGATCTAACTGTTAGGATCCAACGACTATCCGAAGAAGGCTCAAATGCATCCAACGAAGAAGATTGGAAGGTACACTCTATATAAACCTTACTTACCTACGAGGTGAGAGGGACTCAGATCCATATACACACTAGTAGACGTAAACTATTAGAGGTTTACGATCCAAAACACTTTCCCAGTTTTTCATTCCTTAGCTCTGTGCGTCTAACAGAGCCGTTTGTGATTAAGTTCATCAACTAACTTAGCCTTCGGAGGTGGACTCCCGACCCCAGCGGTGGGGCCACATCTGACGGTTTCGTTTTCCAGGTCATCCCAAGGAGATCTAAGGGCTGAGCAAATTTTGGACGCATCGGAGGATATGTCCAACATTAGGTTTTTCACTATATTATTCATGAAAACAACTACATACAATGCTCTGTTAGAAGAGAATAAGCAAATAGGAGCTTAGAAAACCTAAGCCACCGCTATTCATGGGCCCAGCCCTAAACAAAAAACAAACTTCGAGGCCCACAAAAACATGGACCCTCTACAGGCTATGGAGGCGTTGCCTACACACCTCCGCCCACTCACCGGGTTGCTAGACCCGTGCCTGTCAGCAACATAATGAGAAGCATGAGCCATACTCAACAAAAACTAATGTTATTTACTTGATAAAATAATGATAAATTGGTTATAATTTTGCTAATCACCCTCAAAGCACACCGTTAGCACTCATATAAATAATCCCTAACTATTCACATTTTACTGGTATTTATAATCCATAATCAACCTTAATCCCCCCTCTCTCTCTGCCACTTGGCATGATCCTAGGGCCTATCATTCTCCCTTCCTATTGCTTATATACAGTTTTCTCCTCCCCTTATTCTTCTCTTTTGTTGTTTTTTTTGGTAATTTGACATTCTATGCTCCCCTGTTTTGCTCAAATTTGAATTATTAGTTTATGTTTGATACTTCTAATGAGTTTTAGGTCTTGAATCAATATATTCATTCAACCTTTAAGAGTTCTCTACTTTTTGAGACTTTAGCTTACAGTTGGAGATAGTGCCCCAGCCTTCAAGAAGTGTATGATCATTGAAATGACATCGCCTTCTTCCTTCAAACCTGCCTTCACCATGTCCAGTTGGGCAGCTCGGAACCTCCTCACAATCTCTATGCTCTTCAATAAGTTCTCCATGGCACCGTCGTCGCAAAGTTTTGACCCCAGTGGCTTTGATCACTAACCACCATGAACATCTCTCCGCAAAGAAAACACGATAATTTTCATTGGGTGATGCAATCCCTATAGAGTTTCAAATCAAGGGTTTGCGATTCAAGGCCGATGGATTTGGCTTGAGAGTGAATGAAATCTGCAGCAGCATAGTATTCAGGGCAAGGTATTGCTGGAACCTGGAGATTATCACCGTTGAATCATCTGGTAACGAAACAACTACTGTCCACATGAATAAGAAGAAGCGCATAATGGAAATTCTCTCCATTTTTTTTTCTTTCAGGAGAGAGAGCACTGAGAGTAGTGAAGTTGTTCTTCCAGCTCAGTCTTTAAAGAGGTGAACTCTCCAGTTTGAAACCATTTCTCTAAGAGATTTCGAGAGATCAAACCAATGCAAAAGAAATCTCACGGAACAGAACCAGAAGTTTCCAGTCGACTAGTTGGAGCAAAAACCATGCATTAGAAGGTTGTTAACGTAAAAGATGCATGCAATAATCATGCAGGAAATATATATTGTTTGATTTAGCGATTTAAGGATTCTTTTTAATATTAAAAATAAAAATTTATGCATTTGATTCACTTTGTGAAGATGTCACCAAGGTAGAGTGCTTACATCCGTAGAAGTAGAAGGAAGGGAGGAAGAGAGGGATAATAGGTAGTTCATTCCTGATTTTTGGTGGATATTTTAGCTAACGATTGTGGCCACAGAAAAAACTAGATATTCTTGGAAGAAGTTAGTTATGGCCGTTGGTATCCAACCCAAGTATTACAATGTTGAATTTCATATAAATTTGAATCTCCTGTTGAGAGGAAAATGGGAAAGATCATCCTGAAAACAAATTAAATTCCATCCAGGAAAAAGAAAAAGAAAAAGCCAAATAAAAAAGGGAAGAATTATGCAAGGTGCTATTCTCTTCTGGCTTTTCTTAACTTCTTTTACCTGGATTGTTAATGGAGAAAGAATCCTTGGAGAAAAAGCAGTTGCAACGACCCCTAAAAAGACAGCAGCTGCACCAGGAGGCTCCGGCGGCACTTTTGACGTTATGCGTTATGGCGCTAAAGGAGATGGAAGAAGCGACGATACCAACGTAATCAATCCTCAATTCTTAATTCTCATTCTCATTCTTTTTTTTTCTTCTTTTTTTTTTTTTCTTCTTTTTCTTTTATGGTTTGCAGAGAGAGATTATGAACCCTAAATTTTGCAGGCTTTCATGGCGGCTTGGAAAGAAACATGTCAATCTTCAGGTTCAGCAACACTTTCCATACCAAAAGGAAGCTTCTTAGTTGGTCCCCTTAAATTCAAGGGGCCCTGCAAAAACACTGGTTCCCTTACTGTCCAGATGCAGGTGTATTTCTATAGCAAAAAAACCATTTCTTTCTACTCAAAACAGATTGGATTGTCCCCTAACCTGAGGTTTTCAATTATCTGTATAGGGTGACTTGAAGGCAATCACGGATTTGGGCAAGTATGATTCGGATGATTGGGTCGAGTTTGGATGGGTGACCGGATTGACGTTGACCGGAGGTGGGACTTTTGATGGCCAAGGCGCTGTATCATGGCCTGCCAATAAATGCCCTAAAAGTCTCACCAATTGTAAAGTTCTTCCAACAGTATGTGGATATGGATTCAACTATTTTACTTGCTGGTTTTGTGTAATCTATCACTAGGGTTTCATTAACAAAGGTAACTTATTTTGTTGCAGAGTGTGAAGTTTGTTAGCATGACCAAAACAGTAGTGAAGGGGATAAAGTCTTTAAATAGCAAGTTCTTCCACATTGCTTTGCTCACTGCCAGAGACTTCCAAGGGAGCGATATCACAATCATCGCACCAGGAGACAGCCCTAACACGGATGGAATCCACATAGAACGAAGCAGATGGTGTTAGCATCTCTAATTCTGTAATTGGTACCGGCGATGATTGCATCTCCATCGGACAAGCCAATTCCAATGTCCACATCAATGGTATCACCTGCGGACCTGGTCACGGCATCAGGTTGGTGCATGAATCAATCTTGATCTTAAATCCTGCTACAAAACCTCAAATTCATTCACGAATTTTGTTGATATGATTTCTTCTTGTAGTGTTGGAAGCTTGGGGAAATACCCGAAGGAAGGTGATGTGAGAGGGCTTACTGTTGAAAATTGTAAATTAAGTGGAACAACGAATGGAATTAGGATCAAGACATGGCAAAACTCACCCGACGCCTGGTGCGGCTTCTAACATGACCTTTGAACACATTGAAATGAAAAGTGTTACTAATCCAATCATCATCGACCAGACATATTGTCCTTACGCCAAATGTGATGAAAAGGTTAGTAGCTAGAAACCACCAAATTCGTTCATTGCTGCAACTTTTTTGCTTCGTTGAGGCATTTTAACAAACACTTTGGAACATGACAAATGGATTTATATTGCAGGCACCATCAAAAGTTGCGTTGAGTGACGTGTCCTTCAGGCACATTACAGGAACTTCAGCTTCTCCAGTGGCGGTGACATTGGAGTGTAGCCAAGGGGTGCCATGTAAGAATGTGAATCTTGAAGATATTCACTTGGAACCCTGCAATGAGGAGGAACCGCAACTACGTCATCGTGTCGGCATGTCAATGCCAAATATATTGGAACCCAGATTCCTCCACAGTAAATCCACCACCGTAAACATAGGGTTCGGCTCCTCTCCAGAGGGTGAATATCTCCCCCGGGGGGCCCACTGAAATCTAACATCTTGCCAGGTGGAATATACCGATTCAAGGATTCTTTTTACCATAATTTTAATCTATGCCCCCTTTAGCCAATGGAGGGTTAGTACGATGGCCAGGAACCTGACTTCTCTCGAAAGTGAGAAGTCGTGGGATCAACCCTGCCGGCGGCATATGTAATATCTCCACCCCCAATTTCCCTATGTATAACCAACTAAGAACACTCAGTTGGTTAACAGTTAATTCAATAAATTTTATGATGAAAATACCTTTGTGTTCTTTTGGATTTCGTTTTTTTCTTTACTAATGTTGGGTCCCCTTAATGTAATATATTATGTGTGCGTCCCATTCAAACTAACAGTATTTTTCGTTATTAAGTATATTCAAATTTCAAATGTGACGGGACCAAAATGCCCCTTAGGTTATTTAATACATTGTGTTAATATATGGTTTTTTTTTGGGGGGGGGGGAGAAATTTAATATACTGTTTTAAAAAGAGATAATTGGTCATTAAGCGTTAATTATATCGTTAATATATATAATAACACAATGTATTAAATAATATGAGGGCATTTTTGTCCTTCTCCTTTTGAAATTTGAATATACTTAACGGCGGCTAACAATGTTTGTCTAGTTGGGACCCACACGTAATGTATTACACTAAGGGGACCCAACATTAGTTTGTGGTCCACTAAGGGAACCCACATGTATGAAACATTTTTTTTTTTAACCTACCAAAATAAATACGAGGAAAAAAAAACTTACCAAACTAAACAAAATCACATCTTTCTTTCGTTTTGATTTCTTTTATTTTATCTTTATCCTTATTTTTTGGTAAGGGTTCTTACTTTTATTCGACCTACCTAACAAATCTACAAAAAGAACAAAAAATAAGAACTTATCAAAAAATTCCCTCACAAAAACGCAAGTGAAGTTTGAAGCTTCAAACCTCTGCAACTTAAGGCGGAAGGCCAAAAATCTACTTCGAATCCATTGATTTAGCTCTTCATTTTTTGGTATTAAAGTATTGGTTTTCAACTTGATCAGAGGTTTTGATCCTCTTCTTGAATCCTTTGTTGAGTTCTAAATTTCAGCAGCAAGAGCTCTGATCACCATGAAAGAGAATCTGTTATGGGCGACGGTAGAGGCCTAAGTCATTATGGAGATTATTGTCAGAACAAACACCGCAAAGTAGCGAATTGGAAAAGAAACAAAAATGAAAACATATAGGGATTTAACGTGGTTCACACACCGATGTGGTATACTACGTCCACGGGCGAAGAATAAGAGATTTTCCACCTTGTAAATTAAAGACAAAATGAGATCTTACAACCAATCGCTAAGAACGACATTACAAGAACTCTAATCGAAAAATCTCAAATCTCTTAGTAATGTGGTAGGTGAACATAAGATACATATCTATAGATTCTAATCAGGTAAACGGGTCGGGCCCAAGCCCACCTCTTCCACCACAGATCTCCGCAAACGGGTCATTCAGGTCGCCCACTAAAATATGTCGGTGCAGGTTCATCTTCCAAATCGGGTATAAGAATTCGGGTCAAAGCATAACAATTCTAAGACCAGATTTTTATCAGAGGTTGCAACATCGAAGGATTACTATTTACCTAACTTGATATGTTCTGATAAAATTTTAATTCATTTTGTTTTGTGTTGTACATGCTCGAGCGCTTTTGGTTGTCAAAATCCATGAGAAATAAAAATGAGATTTAACAGCAAAGGAAGAGATATTTTTGAACTCTGGGCGTTGACATTGAATAGAAAGTTGACTGCAGAGAACAAGTTCTTCTTTCACAAGTCGCAGGTTTGGTGAGTTTTGTTCCTTCTTATTTATTTGAAGAGCTAAATGTAAGCAAACAGTTGGTCTTCCTCTTTGGTTTGAGAAGTTGAAGAGGAACGGATTGTTTTTCACCATTGTTTTCAAACCCTACCATTTATTTGCAGGGAGTTAGTTTGATGATTGGGTGAAATAAAAGAAAGAGACTGAAAATAATACAAGGGTATTTTGGTCACAAAAATTGTAAAATCAACGGTTTTTGTAAAGTTGTATATAGTTGCTCATTTCTACAAACCACAGGGGAACCAAATGCAGAAGAAATCTATTTTGAACAAAAGGTGACTAGAACAAACTTCAAAATGTCCAGATGAAATTTACTTTTTATCTTATTTTCTTTCCTTGTACCCTAATCAAGAGGTCCAAATTACCTATGCGAGAGAGAGAAATTGTACCAAACGTTCAGATGAAAATTACTTTTATCTTATTTTGAACAAAAGATGACTGGGCTCATTGTCTAGTTATTTTGAACTGATAAGATAGTGACCAACTAATAAAGCTGTAACTCTTTTTATCTGTTAGGAACTTGTGAATCGAATGCAAAATTGTTAATATTAGAGCGATCAATCACACACAATCGAATAGAAAAGAAGGAAGAAGGAGACACAGATTTTACCCTGGTTCACCTCACGCATGTCATCATTCATCAAGAAATAAATCAACACATTGCCTCATTGGCCATCAGAATTGACCCTTAGGTGATGATAAAATCTGGATTAGAACAATGTTCAGCAAGGGGAATACATGTTACATTTAATCATGTACACTGGGCATCGGAGATTGTGACCTTCATTTATGCATCTCTCTGTGTTGTGATTACCAAGTGAGGAAAATCCCTCTTCCCTACACACCACAATGAAGCTGAAGCATCTGTGATTGCTATAGGATATTGGCCATGTTTACTATTTTCACAACTCATCTCTGGAAGAAGCATTCCTTGTGTTCTCAGTGTAGGATGTGTATGCTTCGATGATTGACTCATATATTTCAATTCTTTTCAGGTATTCCACTTGATTTAGAAACTGCAAAATCATATAAAGTAGTTAAGAACAATATTAATTGGATACCAAAAAATAGTTTACTGGGTCAAACAAATAAATATAATAAACGAAAATGAAAAGATCAATAACCCAGCAAGAAAGCAGATAAATAGCAACAGGAAAGATAAATGTATCAGTTAAGGAGTCTAAAAGTGTATAAGAAAATGTAAATAAAGGCTGCAATGTAAACATGCAAGTGAAAGAAGATTGCACTTCGACTTTAAGACTAGCACTGAAACATGCTCAAGGAAAAGATCTTTAAGGTTATATCTAACCAGTCCAATTCCACATCCGATCTAGTCAGAGAATATTTCAGCCTAATGGCCTCCTGGCATGGAGGCAGGCTGATTCCTGAGTTACCATTATCTGAGATGCATTTGTAAAGTGGAGGAGGCTCAGCTAATAACCACCACACAAGAGGATTGATAGATGTAGCAGCAGATCATCAATAATAGAAGCTCGTAAAAATAAGATGGCTAACACCAAATTAGAAGGAAGCAAATTCTAGGTCATGCAACTGGCAGTTACGTGTCAAATTGGTCTTGGGATCCAAATTTGGTGAAGTTTCAATAAGCGAAGTGGAGGTCTAAGATGGGAAAAAGAAAAGGATGTTGGCCTCAAAATTAGAAGGTCAATGCAATAGAACCATTCAGCCAACAGGAAGGCCTACATCCGGGATCATGCAGGCCTCTTTTTAGTCCGGTTCGGTCCTCCAAAACCCTTCTCGAGATAAGGCTAGAGTTTCAGAGAAAGGATGACTAGGAGTTACCGGCAAAGCAGGCAAAACTCGATCGATCTGCAGGGGGGTCTCAATTCTTCTGCGGAGGTGATCAACAGCAGCAATCCTGGGTTTGATCACCTTCCAAAGACTAGTTCATTGGAAAAGTAAGTTGAAGTCTCAAAGCGCTGCAGCAGTCAAGGGAATATCAGCACCAGGGAGTCTAGTAAGGGGGATGATAGATCACAGGGGGAGGTGATAAGAGCGGGTTGCCTTTATGGGCAGGTTATAATATATAAGCTCAAGTATTGAACCCAAAAATAGCACGCTAGTTATTAGGTTGAGACCTAGATTAGAAGCAAGAAACTAAAGAAAAGGAAACTATTAGGTTGGCAGAAAGTTCTAAAATAGAAACAAGCAACTTAAATAAATACAAACAAAACCCATGTCAAAAAAAGAGGGATTTCCTCCGCAGTAGACCATTTCTATGTTCAATAAATTTCCTCTGCAGTTATATCTACAGAAATTTGCAAATAGAATGTGAATTTGAAAAAAAAAAATGGAAAAGAAAAGAAAAGAAGAAGAAGAAGAAAGAGATGAAGAAAAAAGAAAGAAAAAAAGAGAAGCATAGTTGGGAAAATATATGGGTACATTGAAAAGCTGAAAAAGTGACTTTACATTTCACCTCATTATGGTCATGGAGCAGAATAGGAGTGTTTGCCATGGGAGAGAAACCAATTGCAGGCAATCCTCGTTCTCTGAAGTATCAAGGATCTGTTGAGGCAGGAAATACTTCCGGTTTGCCAAGTTTTCCATTAGCTTTCTTTACTGCCCCTTCTAAAAGTGCCCACCATGGATTGGAGTCATCTGTAGTAGTGAAGACTGGCGTCTTTCCTAAAGATCTCACTGGAGTACCACCTAATAGAGAGATTGAATTTACCATTGAGTTGGTTCCCGGAATAGCGCCCATTTCCAAGGCACCTTATTGGATGGCCCCAAATGAACTAAAAGAATTAAAGGAGCAGTTACAAGAATTATTAGACAAAGGGTACATCAGACCTAGTGTATCACCTTGGGGTGCACCTGTTTTATTTGTAAACAAGAAGGATGGGACTATGCGATTATGCATAGACTATTGTGAGTTAAACAAGGTTACCATCAAGAACCGTTATCCTTTGCCTAGAATAGATGAACTTTTCGATCAATTGCAAGGGGCAGGAGTATTTTCCAAGATTGACCTTCGGTCTGGTTACCACCAACTAAAAGTCAAGAAGGAAGACATACTTAAGACACTTTTTAGGACGTGGAATGGTCACTACAAGTTTGTAGTGATGCCATTCGGGCTAACTAATGCACCTGCCGTATTTATGGATCTCATGAATCGAGTATTTCATGAGTTCTTGGATAAATTCGTCATTGTATTTATCGATGACATATTGTGTCACATCCACCCAGCCGGTGCCCTATCTGGCATACCCGAGTGTGTGATTCACAGTCCACAAGATCCAATAGTTAGTAAAATCAACCTCCCACATTCACAACAATATAATCAAGTACAAGACTAAATCAATGTTAACAATATTATTCAAATGAATCAAAGTAAAGTAACAAAATAATCATCAGAGTGCGGAAAAGATACCAATAGATATATAAATCAAAAGTAGAGTGAGGCGGAATCTCACTCCACGAGTACAGCGGAATGTAGTTCGAAAATCAAATGGGATTACAACTGATTCTAAAGAC
The DNA here is from genome assembly GCF_041222555.1 of Hakea prostrata. NCBI lineage: Eukaryota > Viridiplantae > Streptophyta > Magnoliopsida > Proteales > Proteaceae > Hakea > Hakea prostrata. The sequence goes on from NW_028291146.1 coordinate 396,537, forward strand.
AAGAAAGAAAGATATATCTAACCAAACTAGAGTCTTTTCTACTTTATAAAGGATGTTCTCATAAACATAGACTTCATCGATTACGCTCAGATGCTCCCACTCCACAGTAGGGCTAATCCTGGTAACAAGAGAGACCACTCAAGGGATCCTCACAAAGATTCCGTAATCGCCAACACTTTGCGTATGGTACGCTTCTTCATTTTGAGCTTCCTCATATTGCGCTTCATAGCCATCGAAACCTGTAGAATAATCTAACAAAAGATATTGTACAAAAAGGAGTGAGTTTCAAAAGAAACCCAACAAGGCAAGTTATTCCATAATAGCATAAATAACATAGTATCACAAACAAAGCATAAAATGATATGATATGAGACAACAATGCATGTATGAGTCTAACTCTATGTATGCTGGTCTCTATAAGCAGACATGCTTTAAGTCATAGCACCATACTTCTTTGGGTAGGTCTCAATCACACATCATCAGTTGGCAAAGGGTTCTTCATCCATCTCGGACAATCCATGGCTAGGGGTTAAGTCACCTCTCTCTCACATCACCGTTTGGTCTAAGTATTGGCGCATGTCAAGGTAAAGCCTAGCCCAATGCAAGTCTTCTACTTAGTTACATCAACTCAGATCCAGATACGTCCATTCCTCCCCTCTTAGGATCCTTTCCAGTATCCTTCACACTAGAGTCAGCGTATCCGACTCTCTCAAATACGGACTCATCAACCCTATAGGTCATCCACATATAGTAAACGGGAAGCTCTCGCGTCCTCTCACGGGTTGGTTACCGATCTTGAACGCCCATGAGCCCAAGTCTATCCATATGCAATTCTACCCATAAATGGCCTCCACAATGTGATTCATGTCCCCTCACGGATATAACTCACCGGTCTTGAGCACCCATGAATCCCCATTGCTACCACGGGTCGTTCGGTCTCAATACCCTTCCGAATCAGGTTTGATATAACAAGGGTGTAACCTAGCCAAACACTGCTAGACAAGTCCTAGGTATGAAAACCAATAATCCAAGAAAGTGTCAAAGGGCAACATTGGAAATATCCCATACTACTCCCAATGAGGTCCAAGGACAGAAATGTCAAAAGGACATTCTCCAATCCCGAATCATACCTAAACAATCACAATCATAATTCAGTCATATCATCCACGACAGATATCTCATCATATGAAAGAGTATAATAAGACAAGATTAAATAAATAAGAAACATACATGAGTAAGTATTCATACATAATCAAGTACATAAAGTAATAAGGAAATAAGATTCTAATGTACTTGCACATCATTCATATCATAATAGAAACTAACATAACAGTAGCAAATCTAAGTAGTTCCCAAATTAGAAACTAAATCTATGCAATCTATGTTAATATGGTAACAACTTTCCTTACCTTAAATAGATTCGAATGCATTCTAGACGGACAAGAGGATGAATCCAAAGTTAGCAAATAAACCCTAGAATATCATCACACAATCATTAGGAAGTAGTCCTAAAAGAATAAGCATGAATCGAATCGAATCGGATGAAGAAAACATATTCTGTTCTTGTGGGTTGATTGGCTGGGTTGAGTGCTCCAATCGACCCAGGCAATCTACCCAAGAGCAAATCCTGAAATAAAAAGAGAATCTTGATCTGAAACCTATGCTACACAAACCGGAATGCGACGAAACATGGAGAGAATGTCTAACACAGTAGTCTAAGACTAAAAAGCATAATTTAGACATCAAACCACCATTAAAACCATTACTTACTAATTTAGAATCATAGTTTCTATTTTGGTAAAAATCATAGTTTTCATTGGAAACATGCTATGAATGAAAGAGATGAACTAGAGATGATTAGATCTCATTCTAGTACAAGAACACAGTAGATCAGAGGTATGAATAATCATAGAGAAGCATCTATAATGCTAGAATGAATCAAAATAGGAATATTATCATAGTTTAAGAAGAAATCATAAGAATCATGTCAAGAATGAATAAGATGATCATAGCACAAGAGAATGAAAAGAGATTGTAAAGATATGACTACAAGGTTGCAGTATCTTCATCATAATCTCAGTTCAAAGATGAGAGTGATCATATAAAGAATAAATCATTAACACAAAAGATAGAATACTAACCTTTAATTGAAGAACAAGAGAGAGAGTTTGCAAGATTGCAAGATTTGGTCTTCTTCTTCACTCTTGGAGGCTTGGAGATGGTTTCCCTTAGTTCTCTAAGTGTTATGGAGGCTAGGGATACTAAAATCATGAAGTCATGGGGTATATATAGCAAGATACTCAAAACAGAAGATATTGTTCGAGTTCAGCATCTCTGGGTCGATTGGCTGGGTAGCATGGCCCAGTCGACCCAAGAACTTGACCCAGGCTGTCAGCAAAGCCAAAGACAGAGATTTGAGGGTCTTCCACTACTCGGAATCAAACGAAACTTTAAACACATATTCTATAACATACCTAGCATGGAAAATGGCTTTAAATCATATCCCACCAAGCTCTAAGGTCATCAACTAATCTTCTCTTCATCAAGGTGCAGTCTCTTCTCTATATCCAACATTGTCTTCAAGTATGGGGCATCATCGTCAATCTCCATAGGTTCAGAGTCAAACACTATATCTTCTACCAATATGGCCCATAGTTGACTTTCACTTCTACTTCGGGTCTTCAGACCTATGATCAAAGAGTTTCCGAGTTAAGGTTAGGGTCGGGTTTCACATATTGATTTATTCCAAAAGTAATGAAGAGCATGAGGAACACTTGAGGATCGCTTTGCAAAGGCTACATGAAAAACAATTGTATGCAAAATTGAGCAAATGTGAATTTTGGCTTGATCAAGTCGTATTCTTGGGTCATGTCACATCATCAAATGGAGTATCTGTCGACCCAGCAAAGGTTAAGGCGGTGACTGAATGGGCTCAACCAGCTTCAACATCTGACATTCAAAGCTTCTTGGGTTTGGCTGGGTACTATAGAAGGTTTATCGAAGGCTTCTCCGGCATCGCCATATCTTTAACTACTCTAACTAAGAAGAACGTGAAGTTTGTGTGGACCAAGGAGTGTGAAAGTAGCTTTCAAGAGTTAAAGAAAAGATTAGTCATCGCTCCTGTGCTGGCTTTACCTACAGGTATAGGAGGGATGGTAATCTACAGTGATGCTTCATTGAGAGGCTTGGGTTGTGTTCTAATGCAGAATGGAAGGGTGATAGCATATGCTTCCAGACAACTTACAGATTATGAGAAGCTATCCAACTTACGATTTAGAGCTTGCAAATGTGGTGTTTGCTCTGAAGATTTGGAGGCACTATTTATACGGGGAGAAATGCGAAATATATACCGACCATAAGAGTTTAAAGTACTTCTTCACTCAGAAGGAGTTGAATATGAGACAACGTCGATGGTTGGAATTAATTAAAGATTATGATTGCGATATTTTGTATCACCTTGGCAAGGCTAATGTCGTTGTCGATGCACTTAGTAGGAAGACTCAAGGGCTATTTGCAACAATCCTAACCAAACAAGTAGAGCTGCAGAAGGACATAGGAGAGTTTTAATTGGAATTGGTCGTCAATGACCCACCTGCTGTAATAGCTAGCTTGACCCTTTAGCCTACCTTATTAGGACGAATCAAGGAAGCTCAATAGAATAATGAGTTTTGGCTTGATGTTCGTAAGGCTATCCAAGAAGGGAAACAATCACGGTTCAACATTGCAGATGATGGAACTATTCGATTCTGTACCAGACTTTGTGTACCAGCAGAAGAGGATTTGAAGGAATTGATCCTTCAAGAAGCCCACAATGCTCCATATTCCATTCACCCTAGAAGCACTAAAATGTATCGGGACTTGAAGGAGCAATATTGGTGGGAGAACATGAAGAGGGATATTGCTAGATTTGTTGAGAAATGTCTAACTTGTTAGCAAGTGAAGGCAGACACCAATGACCATCTGGGTTACTTCGACCATTAGAGATTCCACAGTGGAAGTGGGACTCATTCAGCATGGATTTCATTACTGGGATTACCTAAAACCTCAAAGGGTCATGACGCCATTTGGGTAGTGGTTGATCAACTAATAAAATCAGCCCACTTTCTAGCCTATGCTATGACATACCCTATTGAGCGTATGGCTCAAATGTATGTGGACCAAATCGTACGGCTACACAGCGTACCCCTGAAAATTATCTCAGATAGAGATTCCCAATTTACCTCTAGATTATGGAGGGGCATTCAGGAAGCAATGGGAACAAAGTTAAATTTTAGAACGGCTTTTCACCCCCCAGTCAGACGAGCAAACAAAGGGGGTAAACCAGATAATTGAAGACATGTTGAGGGCATGCATACTTGATCTAAAAGGAAGTTGGGAGAAGTACCTTCCTCTAGTAAAATCTTCCTACAATAATAGCTTCCAAGCAACTATTGGAATGGCTCCGTATGAGGCACTCTATGGTAGGAGGTGTCGCTCTCCATTGTTTTGCGATGACGTGGGGTAGAGGAGACTATATGGACCTGATTTGATAAATGAGGCAAAAGAAAAGGTTGGCTTGATTCAGAAAAGAATAAAAGGAGCTCAAGACCGACAAAAGAGTTATGCCGACACCCGACGCAAAGACTTGGAATTTGTAGTTGGTGATAAGGTGTTTCTGAATATCGCACCAATTAAAGGTGTAGTAAGATTTGGGAAGAAGGGAAAATTGAGCCCAAGGTTTATTGGACCCTTTGAGATATTGAAGCGGGTTGGACCTGAGGCATATCAGCTTGCGCTTCCACCAACATTATCGGGTGTTCATGAAGTTTTTCATATCTCACTACTTAGGAAGTATATCATTGATCCAACCCACATTTTGAGCTATAAGGCACTCCAATTGGATGTGAACTTGACTTATGAAGAGGTACCGATGCAAATCTTGGATCGTAAGGAACAAGTGTTGCGACGACGAACCATTCCATATGTAAAAGTTCTTTGGAATAACCATGGGATTTCTGAGTCGTCATGGGGAATTAGAGGAGGATGTACGAACCAGATATCACACCTCTTTATCAATCTAAGCAATGGAGACACGTGACTTAGGGATGGCTTTAAGACAAAGTAAGTGACTTAGTGCTTCTAGTAGATATAAGTGAATTAGTTTTATTATTATTTCTTATCTACTCTGAAATTTTGATGACGAAATTTTTTTAAGGAGGGGGGACTGTAATACCCCTAGATTTTACAAAGGGTATTTTGGTCAATTTTCATAAAATAATCATTTATTATATCTTGTAGTTATATATGTTATTTTTTTTTATAGTAATTACCATTTGTTTAGATAGTAATAATAATATTGATAAATTAATTATTTAATGAAAATAAGGAAACCAAATCACAATTGAATTAATCGTTTTTTTTCTGTTATTCAATTTATAATACTTAACTAAACTCAAATATTAAGTTAATAATTATAATATTAGTTAAGTATTTAAGTTTAATAAATCTTAATTCTTATAATTAAGTAAAGAAATCAAAATACGTTAAAAGTTAAAATATAAAGTAATAAATTAATATATATATATAATAGTTAATTCTTTAAGAATTTATCATACATTAAGTTTTATTAATTTACTTAAATGTTATTATTATATTTCTTGCATATAAATAGGGGGAGGATTTCTCCTTACGGGGGAGAGTTCTAAAAAAAAATTGAGAGAGAGAGAGAGAGAGAGAGAGAGAGAGAGAGAGAGAGAGAGAGAGAGAGAGTTAGAAATTGCTTTTTGGCTAACAAAGTGTCGGCTGATTTCTGTATTTTAAAATCTATTAGAAAGGCAAGTGAAAATCCTTCATGTATATCCACTTGTTTGAATAATTGTGTATTTGATATGTTACATTTTATTTGATATAAATTGCAAGTAATAATTCTTCATATTATTTATAGTTTGAAATATTGTGTTTTATCTTGATATGTATTGCAAGTGAGAATCCTTTATGTATATCTACCAACTTAAACCATTGTATCATTTGATCTATATTGCAAATCCTACGTTATATCTATATATTTGATTTATTGTCTTTTATAAATTTCTAAGAATATCAAGATTTAGCATTGCAATGCATATTGCGTTATAAGAAGAAGACATTATCTTTTCCATTTATCATGGTCTGGTAGAGAATTGGATGAGTTGATAGGGCTGTGTAACGTGCGTAGGCCACATAATGGCGTGGATTAATTTTCATCCATTCCTATTGGGAAAACCCATGATAACACTGGAGGGATCAACACACATATCAGGCCATGTAATAGCATGGGGTATGATGTGTTGAATCCCAATTGGAGCAATATGAATGTCAAGACTGTATAACGCGTGTAGGCCATGTAACGGCATGGGGCATAGTATTGTTTCCAAATAAGATAAATAATCATTTTGTGCATTTGAGTTATTGCATTATTTATTTCAATTTGATTGTATTTCTTGTATTATTTCAATACGTTATTTCAAACATGTCTATATCTTACTGGATTTGATATTGCTAAGTTTTTTCGAAACTTACCCAATATTTTTCTCCAGATGGTGAATGCGTGGGGCTTGACCTTAAAGAATTGGGTTGTGATATAGAAGAAGCCCATCTTGCTGATGAACCTCATTCATGTATTATTTGTTAATGACATAAAATATGCTTTTTATTTTTATATAAATAATTATGTAATTGGTGATGAAATGTTTTATTTGATAAATGTAATAGTCGAACCCTTTATTTTGGATATTTTAGAATAATGGAAATGATCAGTTTATTACAATTTAAAAATAGACTTCTGCTGCTAAAATATTCTAAATTCTTTGAGTTTGATGTTATAAAATTTATGGTATATTTTATCACGAATGGTTCACTACCTAGGAAAAACCGATTCTTGGGTTAAGTATCAACCTAATTTCCCATATTGAGAATCAGGGCATTACACCGAGAGAGACCACAAAGAAACCTGACGAAGGAAAAGAACAGGTGGAGGGGGAGGAGTCCCCTGTTTACGTGATTATGGGTGGCCCGACTGTGGATTCAATGAAAAAGCAAAGCAGAAGGCCCAGTTCATGGGAGCAGTTCACTTGCCCAAAAGAGAAGAAACCCTACCTGTCTCGAGCCCATTACATTCACAGATGAGGATCTGAACGGGATAGTGGCACCTCATGATGATGCCATCATCATCAAAGTAAAGATAGCTAATCGGGAGGTTCACTGAGTCTTGGTAGACACTGTTTCCTCTAAAGTTAGCCGACGACATGTTGACCCACTGTGCAACCCACTTTATGGCTTTGCGGGATCTTCACCAATTGCAGAAGGAACTATCCACCTTGATTTAAGGATCAGGACCTCTCCCCGAACACCCTTGTTCGGGTAAACTTTATGGTGGTAAAGGACTTGTCCGCATATAATGTGATACTCGGCTGACCAACGCTAAATGCTTTAGAAGCAGTTGTATCACCCAAACATATGAAACTCAAGTTCCCGACCGATGAGGGAGTAGGTGAATGCAAGTCCGACCAATTAACATCCCGACAATGCTATGTAAACTACCTAAAGCAAAAGCGAAGGTTAGAAAGCTCGGGAAGCACCTTGACAATTAAGTTTCGAGACAATCGGGATGAAGAGAACATGCAGAGAGTAGAGCTGGTTGAGAAGCTGGAAAGGATCCAATTGAACTCGGACCATCCTGAGCATGGGCTATTCGTAGGGTTTGAACAACTCGAGGAGTTCAAAATAGAGCTGACCGAGTTCCTATGTGACAACGCGGATATCTTCGCTTGGTTGGAAAATGATATGCCCAGGATTGACAGGAGGGTGGACGAGCACAAGCTTTGGATTAAAAAAGATGCAATCCCGGTCATCCAAAGAAGAAGAAATTTCTCAATAGAAAAGCATGAGGCAATCAGAGTTGAAATAGAGAAACTCGTGAAATCAGGTTTCATTGAACCAATTGAATGTCTGTCCTGGGTAGCAAATGTAGTCATGGTCAAGAAGGCAAACGGGAAATGGTGGATGTGCACTGATTACACAGACCTAAACAAGGCCTGTCCAAAGGATTGCTATTCTCTTCCTAGAATTGACCTACTCATCGATGCAACAGCCGGGCACGAAGTTCTCAGTTTCATGGATGCCTACTCGGGATACAACCAAATTTTCATACGTCAGAAAGACGAAAGACATACCCCATTCATGATGGATCGGGAAAATTATTTCTACCGAGTAACGCCGTTCAATCTAAAGAATGCCGGTGCCACCTACTAGAGGGCCGTCAACAAAATTTTTAAAGATCAGATTGGGAGAAATATGAAGGTATACGTTGATGACATGCTTGTAAAAGTTTGGTTCGGGTTGAACACTTGGCAGACTTGGAGGAAGCGTTCGATGTGCTACGAATTTATCGGATGCATCTGAACCCAAAAAAATGTGCTTTCAGGGTGTCATCTAGGAAATTTCTCGGGTTCATGGTATCACAAAGAGGGATCGAGGAAAATCCCTAGAAGATTCACGCCCTAATTGACATGCAACCTCCAAGAACCATAAAGGATATTCAGTGCCTAACCGGGAGGGTAGCTGCACTAAATCGGTTTATTTCCCGAGTGGGGGAAAAATGTAATTCTTTTTTCAAAGCACTTAAGGCCATGCTAAACTCAGGAGAAATATTGTGGATGGAGGAATGCCAACAAGCATTCGAGGAGCTCAAAAAATCAATCGGGACAACTCCCATCTTAGCACGGCTTGTTACTGGGGAGAATCTAACAGTCTATTTGGCTGTATCACCGATTGCAGTAAGTGCGGTACTGGTTAAGGGAGAAACCACACATAATCCAGTCTACTATGTGAGTCATGTACTCATTGATGCGGAAACGAGGTACCCGGATATTGACAAACAAGCTCTGGCCCTATTGGTAGCATCGCGTAAGTTAAGACCCTACTTCCAGGCACACCCAATTGCCGTCCTGACCAATTTCCTGCTGAAGAAAATCTTGCATAGACCAGATGTAGTTGGGAGAATGGTTGAGTGGGCGGTTGAGCTTAGTGAGTGTCACATCCACCCAAATCCACCCAGCCTATACCCTATCTGGATTACCCGGGGAGTGATCCATAGCCCAAAAGATCAAGTTTAGGAACGATCATATCCATTTAGCACAATAACATAATCAAAAGCAAGAACAAATCATTGTATTCTAATAAATTAATAATAAAAGTCAAGAAAGGATCTCAGAAGGATGACAAAAGAATATCAAAGTGCGGAATAACATGATACCAAATCAAGAGACAACTGTAGAGTATAGTGGAAATATACTTCATAACATATGCGGAAGGTAGATCAAAATCTAAGGCAAAGCCCTAAGCTAATGCAAGTAAAATAAAAGTCTAGAAGAAATAAGAGAAATCTAATCCACATCTTCAGTTGGCTCTTCTTTTTCTTCAGTCTTCATCTTCTTCACCTTTAGGTTATGCTCTTGAAGCTTCAGATCAGTATCTAGCACATGATACCATCGGCGAATAAGATGATGTCGGTTGCCATCAATAGGAGCCATCAACACAGTCCAAATCCGAGTGTTGGCCGCCTCGTTTCTCATACCTTGTCCAAGGACTTCCGGAGCTGTACCATGTATTGGAAGGTCCTCCGTACAGTGGCACGTATTCTCTTTCGGACCTACAATGTCATCTAAAACAAGTCTCTCGAAGGGTAAGCTCAAAAGAACTTAGCAAGTAATCCAAACACAATAAGCATCTTCACATGCATTTGCAAACAAACATATATGCAATGATATGAAACAATACATGCAATATTCTTCTAACTCTATGTATGTATGATAGTCTCTATCGGCAGACATGCTTTAAGTCATAGCACCATACTTCATGGGGAAGGTCTTATCACACAACGCCGTTTGGGAGAGGGTCTGGCATCCCTTGGGACATTCCATGGTTTGGTAGTGGGTCCAGCATCCACATCACATCATGATTCCATACAAGTCACATTCACATTCACATTCATATCATAGTCCAAATCACATTCACAACACTATATCATCAATTCCAATATGTAAATAACAATATGAATACGCTACTATAGTTGCTGAAGTATCATACTGTAAAGAAAATAAAACATTAATAGCTAGGTCAATCATTCATGTCATATTACAATAAGACATGTAAATAGGCATATTGTGAGTTGGAATACTCACTTCGTAATCCAAACTTATAATCTTCATGTAAGAGATCAAAGAACAGTTCCAAAATCACCTAAACAAGCTTAACAAAACATGTATAGGTCATAAGAAGTAAATCCAAGAGATAGGAGTCGAAACAGAGCAAAATTGGAGTTGCTGACTGCCTTGGTTGATTGGTTGGTCTCACTTGACCCGTCCGACCAACAAAGCTCTGAAAATACGAAATATGATTTTTTGATCCGAAACATCACCAAACTCGAAGTAGACTTCTACGACAGTATGCTAACACTAAAGAGCAAGACTAAACACTAACAATGATCAACATACATATATACTAAATTGGAAACAAAACTTTCTATAAAAGTAAAAATCAAGATTTTCGATGAAAGCATACTATGAGTTCAAAGAAAGACTAGAGATGATAAGGTTTCATTCCAGTAAAGAGTAATCAGAAATCATACTCTAAACCATCATGAATCACATATCTAATCATTCTAAGAATCGAATCAAAGAAAATAGAATATGACATCATGAAGAACTTACAAAGCTTAAGGTTAAGATCACCATGATGATCACAAATCCTTAAGAATAAAAGATATTAGTAAAGAGATGGCTGCTAACAGAGAGTGCGGCATCATCTTCATGGTCTCATTGCAGTAATAAAGGCACAGTAAGAGTAGATTACAGCATAGAAAAAACACTAACCTTTGATGGAGAAATCGGAGATGGAAGGCTTGAATACTCGTGAAGATCTTCACCAAAATGCAAATGAGAGGCTTGAGAGAGGGTCTTCACATGTCTCAGAGGGTTAGGGAAACAGAGGAGATGAAGAAGACTAGAGGTTCATTTAAATAGAAAGCTAAAAACGCAAAACAGAAGGTTTTCTCGAATTTCAGATCTGGTTGGTCGATTGGTTGGTCTATTGGCCCAGTCGACCAACCAGTAGACCAAGCATGTCAACAAGGCCAAAAATAAGGATATCAAGGCCCAAACTTCATCAAATTCACATGGGCTTCTCCCAACTCAACAAAGAACTTTCCTAGCACATAGGGGCACCTTCAAACCATGTCCAAATGGGTCTTAGGTCCATCAACTAATATCCTAATCATCAAGGTGCAGTTTCTTACCAAACACTGACAATGCTTCCAAGTATGGAGCACCATCAACAAACTCCATGGGTTTCGGGTCAAATACCATGTCTTCTACTGAGAGGACCCACATAGACCACTTCCTTCACTTTGGGACATTGGATCAACCCTAAGGGAAAGGTCTAACATGACATCCTAAGACTTTCAAGGATAGCAACATAGATATCAAGGTCCAACTTCAAGGTCAACCATTAAACAAACCTTTCTTCACCCAAAACAGATAGGGTGTTTTGGCTAGGTTTTGGCTGGATTTCACAGTGAGTATCAGATTGAGTTTAAACCAACAACGGCTATCAAAGCTCAGGTTCTGGCTGACTTCATTGTGGAGAACAGCGTCCACGGGTTGAAAATTCGGATTTTACGCTACTCGACTAGGCCGACAACCTATGGATATTGCATGTAGATGGCTTAAGCAGCAGGTTAGGTTCGGGAGCAGGACTAACTCTTAGAAGCTTGGGAAACTTCACAGTTGAGATCGACCTGTTAGCTACACGATACTGTGTGTTTGCGGTTATTTGTATTTTGCAAACAAGTTTTTGGCGCTGTTGCTTGGGATGTATTAGTCCATTTTATCTTTCTCATTCTTTGGTAAATCGAATTGTTAAAAAAAAAATTCAAAGATATTACTCTTAACTAGAGTTAAGATGTATAATAGTCCCCACTCTACTGCAGAATCCCTAGGATTTGATTGTAGGTGGCTCCGAAGACTATACAGATTCCCTTGTTGTCAAACCTATACAGCGCTCAGCTATACGGCAACCTTATGGCTTTGGAATCATTGTTTCGATCTTTGTGGTTGGGAAATTCACTACTTTTTTTGTTGTATTAATTTTTTTTTCTTTTCTTCTTTAGTTACTTTATTAAAAAAAAAAAAAAAAAAAAAAAAAAAAAAACTAAACTTCATTCTTTTATAAGAGCCTTTAATTGCAGTAGGTGGTTAGTGGATGTGTGTCTGGACCCGTGATTTCACCAATTGAATTGTCCAAGTATCTACCTTGACCATGGAAGACCTACCTCCACCTAAGAGTCTTAGAGATAGATTTTATCCAACTCGATCTGCACAACCCTCCTATATACGTTTACCTGACATAATCACAACACCCTCTCCAAAAATTACTAACTGATTCAACTACATCTCCAAATCCAACATATACAACCTGGCAAAAAACAGATCACTTTGTACGTGCTTGTATCAATGCTACTTTGAGTGAATCTCTTTCTTCCCACATTCTTGGTCTCCAAACAGCAAAACAGGTATGGGATTCTCTTGCTGAGTTATTTCAACAACAGTCAACTGCTAGACGTAGTTTTCTATGGCAAGAGATTCAAACCCTTAACAGAGGTTCAACAACCATTACATCATACCTAAGTAAAATCAAGTCCATTGTTGACTCCCTAGCAGCTATCAATGACAAACTCTCTAATTTATATCTTGTTAGCTATACCTTGAATGGGTTGGGATCGGACTACATAACCTTCATTATCAAGATTGAGAACATTAATCCCCCAATCACCTTCAGTGATTTACGTGCTAGGCTTCTTACCCATGAGCAGCATTTGAGTCAGGGATATAGCTCTCATAATACCTTCATGCCTGCCACACACTCAGTCCAACATTTTTGAATCTCAAATTTGTGCTACACCTAGTCACACAGCCAACCGATGTTTCCTTCGTTACCATGCTAGTCGAAATAGTACTACTACTCCACATATTCCATCCCCAACTCCTCATCCTTATGCAGGTCTTCATACATATCCCTCTCATCCTACACCCAACAATGCTCAATGGATCCCTGATATTGGTGCCACTTCACCTATGGTGTTTGGTCCAGCACATCTACAACAGTCTAGCAATTACTCTGCTTCAGATCATGTGACGATCAGTAATGGTATGAAACCACTCATCTCACACATTGGTTCTTCTACTTTACCAACTGTTTCCATTTCCTTATCCCTTAATCATGTTTTAGTTGTTCCTAGTTTATGCACCAATTTACTTTCAATTTCACAATTGACTTGTGATAATCTTTGTTCGGTTGAACTTTTTCCTTGGGGTTTCTCTATCAAGGATATGAAGTCGGGAACCATCCTTTTGAAGGGACCACTCAGAAATAACTTGTACATGTTGCCTTCATATCCAACACATCCAATGGCTCTATTTAGCACCACTGTTCCAGCAGCACTTTGGCATCGTCGTCTTGGTCACTCGTCTTCTCAAGTTCTTCAACAATTGCGTCAATCCAATTTATTTTCTTTTGTTGGTAGTCCTCCGTCCAATAACACTTGTGTTGCATGTCAATTGGGTAAGCATCATAAACTACCTTTTCTCTTGTCTGTCACGTGGTCAGTTATGCCATGAGAACTTATTATTCATTGTGATCTTTGGGGTCCAACATGTCATTCGTCTATTAGTGGATATCATTCTTATGTAATCTTTGTTGATGATTATAGTCGATATACATGGTTTTATCCTTTGAGCTCAAAGTCTAATACTTTATCTTGTTTCAAACATTTCAAAACTATGACGAAAATATTTTCTTCTCCACAATCAAATATTTCAAAGTGATGGTGCCAACGTGCTCACAAGAGCTCCTTTTAAAAGTTTTCTTGATGAGTGTGGTATTGTTTCTCGTATTTCGTGTTCACATACTCCTAAACAGAACGGTATACCTGAACGCAAACACTGGCATATCACCGAAATGGGTTTATCGCTTCAGTTTCAAGCTAGTATGCCTAAAATATATTGGCTTGAGGCCTTCACCACTACTGTCCACATCATTAATCGATTAGCCACTCCTGTTTTAAAAGGCAAATCACCTCATGAGACACTCTTTGATGCACTCCAGATTATATGGGTCTTAGAGTTTTTGGTTGTCAGTGTTTTCCTAATCTTAGATCCTACCGTGAGGACAAACTCTCTCCGAAATCACTCGAGTGTGTTTTCCTTGGCTATAGTCCTAGGCATAAGGGTTATCGTTGCCTCCACATCACCACTGCACATGTTTACATCTCTCACCATGTCATATTCAATGAACATGAGTTCCCCTTTGAAACATTCAACAACCTAAATTCTATTCCCAACACTCCCATTAATAGCATTTCTCTTCCCTCTCTTCCACCTACATCCCCCACCACTTCCGTGTTACCCCAATCACCTATTTTAACCCCACCTTCTACCCAAATATTCTCCTACAAAAATTCCAATTCCCCAACACCTCACCCTACACCCTCATCCACGTCTCAACCCTTACACAATCTCCACACACCCGACCACACCACTCATTTAGTTCGCCATCTCAACCCAATGTACCTGCACCACCCCCACCACCATCCCATCCTATGATAACACGTAGTAAAACAGGTTCTCTACACCCCAAAGCCCCATTGTCCCTCTTAACCACCCGTCATCCCTTATCTCATGCCTTACTCACCACCCTCAACACCACTATCCTCGAACCCACATCATACGAGTCTGCCACCAAAGATCCCAAATGGGTTGCAGCAATGGATGCTGACTACAAAGCGATCCAAGCAAATGAAACTTGGAAACTAGTTCCATATGAAAACCACATGAATTTAGTTGGTTGTAAATGGGTTTATAAAGTAAAGACCACGAGTGATGGAACCATTGAACGATACAAGGCTAGACTCGTTGCCCAAGGGTTTAATCAGCAGCCTGGCATTGATTTCACTAATATTTTTAGCCTAGTTGTGAAGGCAACTACCATTTGTACTATGATAGCCCTTGTTTTCTCACATGGTTGGTCGATACATCAATTAGATGTCAAGAATGCCTTTTTGAATGGTGCTCTTGAGGAAAATGTCTATATGAAACAACACCCGATTTTATTGACTCTACACATCCTTCTCATGTGTACCATTTGTGAAAGGTCCTATATGGTTTGCGCCAAGCCCCCTGTGCATGGTTTCAACACTTCAAGAGTTATTTGATCCGTGAAGGATTTGTTCAAAGTCTAGCAGACATTTCTATGTTCACATTCCACTCTTCTGCAGGGCTGATCATCTTGTTACTGTATGTCGATGACATCATTTTAACTAGAAATAATGGCTCTCTCGTGTCTACTATAATTCAGAAACTTGGCATAGAATTTGCCATGACAGATCTCGGTCGTTTGCATTATTTTTTGGGCATTGAGGTGACCTAAACAGTAGAGGGAATGCTACTAAGTCAATCCAAGTATGCTCTTAATCTTCTTCACTGTACAGGTATGACACATTGTAAACCCTGCACAACACCGGTGGCACTAGGTTCTAAGATGTCTGCACGTTGTGGTGATCTATTGAGACTAAAATATCCATTTCCGGTTTATACCGGTCTAATAAGACTTGGCCGGATTCGATTTATGAGATAAAAGAATTTATGGTTCTGACCGAGAGAATAAAGAAGGGATGATCAGCAACGTCCAAAGAGGAGTGATGATCCGACGGTCATGATTGAAAAAGTATTATTAGCGGGAAAATCCATATAAAAGAAAAAGGATCATTCGAGAAGGGTAAGTCTCTCAGAACACAGACACTGGATTTGAGCTTAACTTTACTCCATTAAAACGGCTTAGAAGTTCCTTTAGAGCTCTGAAGAACTATCTTCAAGAATCTGACAAGATTGTCAGAGACGGAATGCCGATCAAGACGATCCACTTTATTTCTAACTAGTGTGTTTTGTTTTTCCAGTGATCAAGAGATTGACGAAGGAATCAAACCAGCCAAATCAATCTAGATCTGAGGACTTCAGTGCGAAAGTGACGGTTCAAGGCGATCGGTGAAATTAGCACCGACATTTTGGCGCTGTCTGTGGGAACAACAGTAGCTTGAACAAGTTCAAAGCAAAGGTTATGGCTCAATCACCTGAGCGAGAGGAGGTATTACCAACTGAAATGGCAGAAACAAGCCAGAGGGAGCCAAGGAGAGTAAATCCAAAAAGGAGAACAAGAGAAATGGTTTCAGTACCACAAATTCTGATGATGCAGACTCGGCAAAGGCAAAGAATGGTAGAAGATCATTCACCTCGTCCTACTGATCAGTTCGAAAGACAGGAGAAACAACTGGTGGATATGTTGATGGCATCTCATCTGGAGCTGGATCCGAATCAAATTACTGAACGATTTGAAAGTATGCAGCATCAAATCCTAGAAACTAAAAATCTGACGAGGACGTTCATCAAGCAAATTGGAATTCAATCGGAGGGAAGAGTTCCGATCTCACCAGCTAGAAGATCTCGAACTCTTTCTTGAGCTTAGACAATCTCTATTCCGAATCCTTAGATTCAAAGGTCAAGAGAGGGCCAAAGAAGGTCAATTCTTAAGGAAGGATCAGGAGAAAGTGCAGATCCAAATTATATTCCTCTGGAATCTGAAGACCGAGGATCATCCAAAGACGATCAATTAAGTCACATTCAAAGTAAAAAGAGTAGAAGCGTTGGAGATCGGGGTGATAAAAGAGAAACTAGAAGGTCGGAAGGTAGCATATCTGAAGTTCACGGATCGGAAATCAGTAAAAGATTTCGTATCCTAGACGATCAAATTCAGCGATTGGCGAACAAGGATTCTGGAGAAAAAGTGGAGGAAGTGATGAATCAAAATCCATTTGCTAAAGAGATTATGTTAGCACCATTGCCGCACAATTTTAAACTTCCGATATTCACGATGTGTGATGGAAGCACAGATCCGATGGAGCATCCGCTCAATTCAACTCGTTATGATCTGGGGAGTGTAATTCGACGTTTTAAAATGTTGATCCTTTCCATTTTCATTGAAAGGTTCTGCAACAACTTGGTTCTTCAGTTTATTACCAGATTCTATTAGAGATTTCAAAGATTTGACGAAAATATTCTTGTCGAGGTTCCAAAGTAGTATGAAGAGTAGCAAAACTATTGATAATTTGGTTGCAATTCGACAAAAATCAGGAGAATCAGTTCGAAGTTATATGAAAAGATTCAATCAAGAATCAATTCAGATTAAAAATTTGAATGAAGCAGTAGCATATGATGCTATGTTTAGAGGTCTGACGGATGATCATTTATTAGAATTCCTGATCATGAACAAACCGGAAAATATTGCAGAGTTGACAACTCGCTGTAATCAATATGCTAATATGAAAGACATCCTTCAAGCGAGGAAAGAAACTGATGGCAGTGGAAGCAAAAGGAAAGAGGACAGAGTCATGAGATCAGATTAAAGAGATCGAAGGAATAACAAGAATTTTCCAAGAAATGGTCCTGATTGTCAATTTAGAAGGGATATTCAGAGGCCATTCCAGGAAAATTACACTCCTCTCAATACTAGAAGGTTGGAAATTCTGATGTGAATTCAGCATCAAGGAATTATGAAATTGCCATTACCAATGACAGCAAAGGCAGATGAGAGGAATCTGAATAGATTTTGCAGATATCACAGGGATCATGGTCATGATACTGATGATTGTAGAATTTTAAAAAATGAGATTGAACAATTAATCAGTCAGGGAAGACTGGATCATTTTGTTCAAAGGAAAAATGGCAGTAACCGGAGAAATGTTGCTGATCAGCCAAGAAGATGGAATAACCAGCCACCAGCAAGGGAAGATCAGCCGAAGGGAGATTTTCAATATAACTCTCCGGATGAAAATGCTAAGCATAAGGAAAACCAGCAAGTTCAACAGAAGTAGTCTCCTGTCATGACCATCTTGGGAAGTTGAGATTTGAACTCAATTTCAAAGTCTAAGGCGCATGCCAGATATGTAAATGTTGTCGAATCTCATGTTATTCCTAGAGGAATCAAAAAGATGAAAGAGATAGTCTTCATAGAGGAGGAGATGGATGGAATTCAGGAACCGCATGATGATGCCATAGTGGTAGTCATTGAGGTGGCAAACAGGGATATTCACAGGGTTCTAGTCGATACAGAGTCTTCCGTAGACATCATGTCTTATGAAGCTTTTCAATGATTAAAGTTGGATGCGGTCAAGATAAAACCTTGTGGGACAAGACTATTTGGATTTTCTGGAGAATCTACTTCAGTAGAGGGAACTGTGGAGTTAACAATCACATTGGGAACACATCCACAAACAATAACTACGGTTACTAAATTTTTGTTGATAAAAAGTCTGTCGGCCTACAATATAATTTTGGGGAGACCAATGTTGAATGCTATTGGAGCTATAGTTTTGATGAGACATTTCAAAGTTAAATTCCCAACTGAAGGAGGCATTGGAGAATGCAAGTCTGATCATAAAATTTCAAGGAAAAGTTATACAACTTTTTTGAAAGACTCAAAGGCACAGGGTAAAGCTCTTGCTCTTACTGTGGAAGTCATGGATAACAGGGATGAAGAAAAAAATTCAAAGAGGTGAACTAGTAGAAAAGTTGGAGAAATTTTTGTTTCGGTCTTGAAAATCCAGATAGAGGAACCATGATTGGAGCTGAGCAGAACAATCAGGACAAGGACCAGTTAAAGGAATTTCTTCAGGAAAACGCAGATGTCTTCACTTGGTTAGCACAGGATATGCCAGGCTTAAGTAGAGAAGTGGCAGAACATTGTCTTTGGATAGACAAATCTATCAAACCAGTGAAACAAAGGCGAAGGAATTTCTCATCAGAAAAGCATGATGCGATTAAGATTGAAGTGCAAAAGCTTAGAGAATCTCAATTTATTGAGCAAATTGAATGTCCTAAATGGCTGGAGAATGTGGTAATGGTGAGGAAGCATAATGGCAAATGGCGAATGTGCTTAAATTACACTAATTTGAACAAGGCATGTCCTAAGGATTGCGATCCTTTGCCACGAATTGATCAGTTGATCGATGCTACGTCAGGTCAGCAGATGTTAAGCTTTATGGATGCTTGTTCTGGGTTATAATCAAATTCTTATGAAAAAGGAGGATCAACCTCACAAAGCATTCATGATGAATCGGGAAAGCTATTGTTATAAGGTTATGCCTTTCGGGTTAAAGAATGCTGGTGCAACGTATCAAAGAGCAATGAATAAGTTGTTTGCTAATCAGATTGGAAGAAATATGGAAGTTTATGTAGATGATCTTCTTGTAAAAAGTCAATTCAAACCTGATAATCTTGCTAATCTAAGGGAGTGCTTTGATGTCGCGAGGAGAAATGGAATGAGACTCAATCCCGAAAAATGTGCGTTTGGAGTTTCATCCGGTAAATTCCTTGGTTATATGGTTACACAGAGGGGTATTGAGGCGAATGCAAAGAAAATAAGGGCCATCTTGAATATGACAGCACCCAACAGTATGAAGGAGATCCAAAGTTTAACAGGAAGAGTTGCGGCATTAAGCAGATTTATATCAAGATCAGGAGATCAAGGCGTTGAAAAATCTAAATGCACTCAACGAATTCAAATGGACAGAGGACCTGTAAAAATTCATTTGAAGAATTAAAGAGGAGGCCGACCACCCCACCAGCTCTATCTCGACCAAAGCTAGGAGAGATCTTGGCAGATATATTTATCTTCTTCGAAGGCGGTAGTAAGTGAACTATTAATTCGAGAAGAAGGTACTATCCAAAATCCAATCTACTTTGTAAGTCATACATTGTTAGATGCAGAGTCTAGAAATTCGGAATTTGAAAAACAGGCTTAGCTAGCTTTGATAATGGAAGCTAGGAAGCTTAGACCTTATTTTTAGGCTCATCCAATTATTGTTCTTACTAACTGGCCTTTAAAGAAAATATTGCATAAGCCTGATCTGGCGGGGAGAATGGTATTATGGGCAGTAGAGTTAACAGAACATGATATAGATTATAAAACCAGAATTGCAATAAAGGCACAAAAGTTGGCTGATTTTATTCCCGAAAGTATTTCATTACCGGAGGAGGAAAAAGATTCTAATGAGATGTCTTCTGGGTGGACTCTGCATGTAGATGGGTCAAGTCATTCCCAGGGATCAGGAGCAGGGGTGATTTTACAAAGTCCATTCGGATTTGTTATTTAGAATGCACTTCGATTTAATTTTCATGTTTCAAACAATGAAGCGGAATATGAAGCCCTTATTGCAGGTTTGTGACTGGCTAGATGCCTTTGTGTACAGAACTCTTCTGGGTGGACTCTGCATGCTGGTGGCCAGCCAAGTTACTGGAGCGTATGATGCAAAGGATGATCGGATGGTCAGTTATCTTAAAAAGGTATGGGAGTGTAAAGAATGGTTTTCACAATTCTCGATCACGAGAATATCCCGAAATCAAAACAATGAAGCAGATTCTCTGGCGAAATTAGCATCTGCAAAATCTACTTCTATACCACAGGCTGTATATTTTGAGGAGCTGGATATCCCAGCATATTCAGAGCCAGAGATAATGGAAATTGATGCAGAAGTATCTTGGATGGATCCTATTATACAACATCTTAAAGATGGTATTCTTCCTGAGGATGGAGAAAAGGCCAAAACTGTGAAAAGAAGAGCTGCTAAGTTTATTCTAAAGAATGAACTGTTGTATAAAAGAACAGTCTCTGGGCCACTTTTGAAATGTTTGGGACCACTCGATGCATGATATGCTTTGACTTATAAAGTTCTAAGACAAGGATTTTATTGGCCACGCATGCAATCGAAGCAATTGAGTATGTAAGGAGATGTCATCAATGTCAAATTCATGACTAGCCAGCAGAACAACTGACATCAATACTTAATCCCCTTCCATTTGCTATGTGGGGTATGGATTTATTAGGTCCATGTCCTATTACAACCGGAGGGAAAAAGTTCGTGGTAGCAGCAATTGATTATTTCACGAAATGGATGGAAGCAGAAGCCTTAGCTACAACCACTACAAATCAAATTGAAAAGTTCTTTAGAAATCATGTTATATTCAGATATGGTCTGCCAAAGATTTTACTGACTGATCATGGACCACAATTTGACAACGAAAGATTCAAAGAATTTTGTGCAGATTATCACATTGAATGCAAGCACTCATCTCGTGGCATATCCTCAATGCCATGGTCAAATCGAGGTAACCAACGAACACTTCTGCAGGGAATAAAAAGGAGACTAGATGAGGCAAATAACCTATGGATCGATGAACTACCTCATGTACCGTGGGCATATAGGACTACAGATAGGACACCAATAGGGGAAATGCCTTTTAGACTAGCATATGGATCCGAGGCATTGGCTCCAAAGTGGAGGTTATGGTGGGATCAAACAGATCGGAAAGATTTGATCCCAGAACTAATGAAGAAGGGTTGAGGGCAAATCTTGAATTTTTAGATGAAGTCGAGAAAAAGCTTTATACCACAATATAGAATATCAAAGGAGAACAACGACGCACTATAACGCTTGGGTCGACCCAAATCTTTTAGAGTGGGAGATTTGGTCTTGAGAAAGAAATCCGCATCAGATCCAAGGAACTATGGAAAGCTTTCTGCAAACTGGGAAGGACCATATGTGGTGACAAAAGCTATGAGCAGAAATATGTTTGAAACCACCGTGGAATGTAATTCATCCCAATAAATATTATCAATAGAAAGGAAACAGATTTCCCTGGTATTCTTGAAGAAATCATCTTATTAATCGTTGTCATCAAAAGATTCTTCTTCATTTAGTTCAAAATACATTTTTGGTGAACTAGTCTTCTGATCATGCCTTTCAACGCTGATCCAGGGTTATTCCTTCCGAGTATGATCCCGACTTTCCGAAGTCAGGCTCAAGTAGCCAGCCTTTCGAGGTTTGATCATGCCTTTCAACGCTGATCCAGGGTCATTCCTTTCGAGGGTGATCCTGACTTTCCGGAGTCGGCTCGGGTAGCCCGCCTTCCGAGGCCCGGGATTATGCTAGTTGATCACGAATCATTCCTTCCGAGGATGGTCCCGACTTTTCGTAAGTCGAGCTAAAGTAGCCAACCTTCCGAGGCCTGGTCATGCTTTTCGAAGCTGATCCGGGATCATTCCTTCCCGAGGGTGGTCCCTACTTTTCGTAAGTCGCCAAGTAGCCAGCCTTCCAAGGCCTCGGTCATGCTTTCCGAAGCTGATCACGGATCATTCCTTTCGAGGGTGGTCTCGACTTTACGTAAGTCAAGCTCGTGTAGCCGGGTCATGCTAAGCTAATCATGGATCATTCCTTCCAAGGATGATCCCGACTTTCAAGTCGGGCCCAAAGAGCCATTTCTCTAAGGCAGCCTTTCGAACCAAAAACAAAGGAGCTAATCAATAAAACAACTAACGACGCAAATTATGTGGAGGATTTTTTATCAAAAGCTCAAAGATTTTCTACAAGCCATTATCCGAGAATATCCGATCTGGTATTAAGGCTTTCATCAGCCGTTCTCTCTTGGGAAATATCTCATCGGGCTAATGAAGAATACGGGTTTGGTCGGAAGTATATATCTAATAAGATATGCAATGGTCGAAGATGGTAGTCAATATTATAAAGAATCTCTTCAAGTATTATTCGTCAAAGCCAAAAGGAGCTAAGAAGAAAGAGGAAAATTCCATTGGATGTAAAAGATAGACAAAATCAAAGACCTCATATACCCAAGAGGTTAACAAAAGAAAGGAAAAAGGTAAATTCATAAACAAAGGAAATATTTTCTGTAAATTCTTTTTTGAATTTGTAGATGGATCAACGTCTGCAACATCATCGGGCACGGATCAACATCGCAGGATCATCATCAGGAGCTCCTTCATCACCTTGGAAAGGTGACGCATCATCATCATTATCACCTAGATCATCAAGGGTAATCGATTATGGCTGAGTGGCTGGAAGACTCACTATCATCATTATCGCATCCATCTCTCCCACCAACTATCGAAATCCGGGTATTTCAAATTTTTGAGATCAAAAAATGTTATGGATGGGAGAAATTTCGGAGGCAACAACTTGAAATCTATGTTAGGATGAATCTTAAGGATTTCCGAGAAGATTTGATCGTAATGGCCCCTTCACCATGCTTTTGCAAAATCCGAGGAAAGTCAAGTTATCTCCAACTTCCTTAATAGAAGAGGTAACTCGAACTAAGGACAACGATTTTCATTCTGGATCTTTTCTTTTCTCATTTCAATTGTCGTAAACGTTCCATCTCAAATTGCATTAAGGCTTTGTATCTAGAGTCTCATCCAAAAGGGCATGAAGACTTTCCTTTCCTTTCAAATCAAGCCTAAGGAAACACAAGATTATCTTTCTATCAAGTGACTCACAGAGTCTCAATCCCAAACTATCATTTTGATGGTCTAAAGCAGATTTTTCCTAGTAAATCTAATGGAAAGCTTTGACATGATATTCTGAGCCAACTCCAAGTTTGCATTCAGCTTTTCA